>NW_024466688.1:0-79161 GCF_017591425.1 Ochotona curzoniae | reverse complement strand
AGTCTGAGCCAGAGTTTGACTGGTTGGGTAGAAATAAAGCGGACAGCTTTCTTGCACTGTCCACAATGATCATGGAATCCTAGTGGTCCGTCTCTCTCTTTACACCTCATCCACACACCCTTCTCGAGGTCCCAACGCAGCTGGAGCTGGACCCCGGCGGTACATGTTCTGGAGGGGACCTTGTGACTAGTTTCTTTCACTCAGAACAATGTTTTCAAGGTTCATCTATAATGTAGTACGCATCTGTGCCACATTGCTTTTTGTGTCTAAGTAACACTCCATTGTAAGGAAATACTACATTCTATTTTACATTAGTTATAGATGGAGACTTATTTCCACATTTGGCCTATTACAAGTGATACTACACTGGGAATGCTTATACTAGCCATTGCTGGGATATTTGCTTTCATTTCTCTTGGATACATACTAGGAGAAGGCAGTTGTTGGATCACGTTAGTTCAAGGTATAACTGCTTGAGCAACTGCCAGTCTGTTTATTTCAAAGTAGCAGCAACATTTTACATTCCCACCAGCCATGCTTACACTGACAATACCTTATTTTCTTTTCCAGCCGTTCTCAAGGGTGTGAAGTGGATCTCTCTGTGATTTTGGTTTGTATTTCCCAAATAACTGAAGATGTGAAGCATCTCTTGTGTGCTTGTTGGTCATTTGGATACTTTTCTTGGATCAATGTAGATTACGATTCTGTGATTATTTTTAACGGGATTTTTTTGCTTTTAATCACTGGGTAATAAGAGTTATTTATATATATGGTATACAAGTTTTATTATCAAATATGATTTGTCAACATTTCTCAGCTTTAGCAGCTAGTTGTTAAGTAGGTACTTATCAAATCTATTTAACTGATCTTTTTTTGTGTGTGCCAGTACTGTTACTTGAAAGGCAGACTTACAGAGAGGAGAGGCAGGGAGAAGTCTTCCATTCACTGGTTCATTCTCCAAATGGAATATTGAAGCAGTAAGAACAGAAATTGTTCTTTTTCCTGATGCCTAATCAAAAGCATTCAGGCTGTCATGACAGAGTATGATGTTAGCTACATGTTACTCCTTAGTTGCCTTTTTATGTTATTCTTTGTTTGCTGAATGTTTCCATCATGAGAGGGTGTTCAATCGTTTCATATCCCTTTCCTGCATTTATTGTAGTATAATGTGATTATTTTTCCATTAATCTGATGTGTTACATTGAATCTCAGACCTTGAACCAATCTTGCATCCTGCTGAATCATGATGTACAGTTCTTACATTGGTAGGTTACATTTCTGAGCATTTCATAAGGTCCTGCTCATTCACATTTATGAGATTGGTGTGTGGTCATTTACATTCCTTATGTCTTTGTGCTGTTTTGATATCAGGCTTCATATTTCCCCCTATTTTTGTAAATTTTTGAAACTTGTCATTAATTCTTTGTGTTTGGAACAATTCACCAAGAGTCAAGTGGGCCTCAACTATTGTTGGCAAATTTTTCCTTCTTTTCCCTTTTTGTAATTATTTATTTTTTATCTATTTTAATTACATCTGAAATAAATATATATGTATGTACAGATAGTGGATGATGGTGAGAGCTGCTATGTGGGTGGTAGGCAGGTAGGGACAGGATAAAGGTTTTCCATCTGCTATCTTATTGTAATCGTATTTGAAAGGCAGAGCTACATGTATAGTTGACAAATGATGGATATAGAAAGATGATGCTAGTTGATAGACAGTGAACAGAGGGTACAGACTGCCCTTGTGCTGGTTCACTCCCCAAGTGCCCACAGCAGCTGGGGTTGGTCCAGGTCCCATGGGCAGCAGGGACTGAAATCCTGCTTCCTAGGACGCAAATCGGCAGGAAGGTAGAATTGGCAAGAGTCGGGATTCATACCCAGGCACTCAGACACAGGTATCTCAACTGGCATCTGAATTACTGTGACAGACGCCTATCCTTTTTAGAAATTACCTCATCTTCACTTGTTGTAAGTATATTTGTAATGTTTCTAGTTACTACAGTCTTAGTAGAAAACCTGAATTCTCCAAATGTTGTTTTGAATTTTCTATTTCTCCATTTTTTTTCAAGTATTTTAGAGCTCTGTTATCAAGTTAGTATGTGTCTTTCACCGCTCTACCTCCCCAAGGACTGACTCTTTTATCATGAAAAAGTCCCCATCTGCTTTAAAATCTGTTTCCTCAGGTCTGGTGCAGTAGCTCAGTGGCTAAAGTCCTCACCTTACATTCGCCGGGATCCCATATGGGCACAGATTCTAATCCCAGCAGCCCCACTTCCCATCCAGCTCCCTGCTTGTGGCCATCCTCAACTGCCCAAAGCCTTGGGACCCTGCACCTGCATGGGAGACCCACAAGTTCCTGGCTCCAGGCTTCAGATCTTCGCAGCTCCGGCTGTTGTGGTCACTTAAGGAGTGAACCATCGGACGGAAGAGCTTCCTCTCTGTCTCTCCTCCTTTCTGTATATCTTTCATTGTTTTTGAAAGGTAGAAGGAGATAAAGATCTTCAGGCTCTTTCCCCAAATGTCCACAACAGCTGGAGCTGGGCCAGAGTGAAGTTAGAGCCTTCAGCTCAATGGGGCTCTCCCAGTGGGTGGCAAAGATCCAAGTTCTTGAGCCATCGCTGTCTCCTGTGTGTATTAGTAGCAAGCTGGGCTTGAATGTGGTAACCCAATTCAAGCACCCCAATTTGGGGTGTAGGTTGCAGGTGTCCCAAGAAATGTCATCCATAGCAGCAAATATCTATCCCAAGTTATTTTTTTTCCCTTTTTTTTTTTAAAGTGGTTGTTTTTTTCCATAATGTGCCTGGTTTTCAGATTTTGAGATAATAGGGCTCATGCAAGTTTTTGTCCTATAATTTTGCAACAAAGTTGAGGAACTTCAGCCATCACTTTGAATGGTTTCATCTCCTTTCTCCTGTTCTTCGGGTGATACTTTTCTCGAAGACTACGTTCATTTTCCATTTTCATTTCTAATATTTATCAACCTAATGTGATTTTCCCTGACAGCTCATTTATCCATGAGCCTCTAATTTCTATTGTATTTTGCAACACTGGCATTTGAATTTAGTTTTTGGGCATTCTGATATGACATTATCAAAACTCTTGAGTCTTGGTTTTGTTTGGTTCTGACTTTATTATCTCTATTCATCTTTTTGAAAGGTAAACAGGTATTTCCCATATGCTGGTTCACCGTCCCAAATGTTCACAATGGCCTGAACAGTCAGGTCAAGGCCAACAACTCCATCAGGGTCTCCCACATGGGTGGCTACACTCACTGACACCTCCCAGGGTGCGCATTAGCAGAAGGCTAGAATCAGCACATCTGGGACATTCCAATATGAGAGGCAAGTGTCCCAAGCTGTGTCTTCACCCTTACACCAAATGCTTGTCCACAACTGTTTTTAATGGTAACGCTGAAGTCTTTTTTCTTGTAGCTCAGTGTCTTCATTCTTAATTTCTGTTACCTGCTTTACTTCCACTTTATGGGTTGCACTTTCTTGCTTGCATGCCATAATATTTTAGGGACTAGCTATTTTAGACAGTGTATTATAGCAACTCTTGGCACTCCTCCTTCCCTCACTGTACACATGGAGTTTGTTAGTAAGTGGCTAATTTATTTCCACCAACTTGTTTCTTTGCCCCATGATGGATCTTCTGTTGCTCCTCAGACAACAGATGCCCAGTCTCCTTCGAGTGACAGTGGTTTAAGGAAAGGCTGAGTCACGGTGGCCTACTGGATAAATATAATAAAAATGTTTCATCCCAATAAAAAAATTTACATTGTTCCTTTTTTCATAGCAATGGGAGAAAATTTTTGAAAGTGGAAACTACATGGGTCTGGTGCGATAGTCTAGTGGCTAAACGCTCACCTTCCATCTGCCAGAATCCCATATGGGTGCCAGTTCATATCTAGGCTGCTCCACTTCCCATCCAGCTCCCCGCTCCCACGTGGGAGAACCAGAAGGAAGAAGGAAGGCTCCAGCCTTGCAGCCACTTGTGGGGTGAGTCAGCGGACAGAACATCTTTCTTTTCGTCTCTCCTCCTCTAAGTCTGCTTTTCCAATATAAATAAATAAATCTTAAAAAAAAAAAAGAAAGAAAGAAAGAAAGAAAATAGAAACCACAGGTTGGATAGGACTATCCTCATTTCACTCATGAAACAGAGCTTATACTGAGGTCAGCTGCTAAAACTAGGCTTCAAGTCAAAGTCTACACAATGCTTGCCACAAAACCAGAAGCATCTTTAAGGACAATAATCAGAAATTTTCATTCCGATGTTTTTCTTGGTTACACTCAGGGCCTTAAGTTTTCTATAACCTAGTGAAAAAACAAAGTCAAACTACTTGAAAAATATCATAGTCTATGTTTGAGTTGTTACTTCAATGTCTCATTCATCTCGCCCATGGTACGCCTTGGGCTCTCAATCTAGAACTGGCACTTGTTAAGTTAGTACTTCAATGTGAGATGTTTTATTAAATGTTAAGTGGAAGGCATATTCAGTGATGAGTAAAACAGACTGGATTCCTCATGGATCTTACTACAGGCTCCTTCTGTGACCCAGGATATCCTGTGAGCCTCAGAACCAGATATCTGTATTTAATTTTCCAAAGTTCCTCAAACTCAGCAAGACCCAAACTGAACTCTCTTCTCTCTACATATAATTATAGCCTATTCATTTTTCTTTCTTAAAAAGTACTAGCAATCTCATGGCATCAATTATTGGATCTGTTATAATGTCCAAATCGCTCTAAAAATGGACTATGATCCATGGTCAGACAACTAGTTTAGGGCTCATTTGGATTACTTATAACCTACAATTTAATCTCCACCTCCAACGTCCTCCATACCCCACTTTTCAACGGCAAAATAACCTTTCAAAAGGGTCGATATTATCATATCACCCCATCCATCTCCTGACACTGATGAAAATTAAAGGTTTTTCCTTGGCTTCTGTGTAAGTTTCAAACCTTTTTATATAGACATACCAAGATTCTCTGCTTGTTGAGGACACCAATCAGATTCAGCTGGGTATTTTACCACTCCGACTTAACACTGCTAGAGCCAAACTCAAGTTTTCACTTTCTGGAATATACGGATACTCCCTTCTATGTTCGGGATCCTAGTTTTTCTCTCTTTACATTCTCCCTGGTTCACTGCCTTATCTTTTAGGAGTTAAAGAGATCGCTTCTCTGGCAATGAAGTTTCCTTACTATGTATTTTAACTATAATTCTGTATTAATTCCTATCATAGCATGCTTTATTCTAACATAGAATCCCAGCAACATAAAGGTACTATGCATTTCAATTGTAATTCTGCATTAATCTCTATCATAGCATTCTTTATTCTAACACAGAATCCCAGCATAATAAAGGCAAGAACTACACTGTATCTTGTTCAAGACTGGTTTTCTGGCACCTGACAGGTAGCATCAGGTTTTAATGAATTAAGATTATTAAGTATCAATTCACAGAAGAGTGAGGGGAAATAAAAAAAGAAATTCATTTGTAAACTTTTCCAATTTTCTAATTTAATAGAAATAACCAAAACAATGTGGTTTTCAAACAAGGCTTTAAACTAATCTAATACAACTTCTACAACACATTCCAGAGCATTATAACAAGAATTATTTACAGGCAGCTAATGTATTAAATAACCATAAAAGAAAAAACTTGCTTTCATTACACACCAGCAAAAAACACAGGAACAGAACAATTAGAAACTGCAACCTTGCTTAAAAAATTAAATATGATTATTTAGAGAATACAATACCACAGAAACAGCACTTTTTCTTTAAGAATCATGTTGAAGGGTACTTAACTATGTGCAAAAGTAATAGTAGTGGTAGTAACAATAACAACGAGGGGGGAGGAAACCAGCTGAGATACTGGAAGCAAGGGATTAGTAAGGCTGTGAATTTAACCCTTTCTTCTGTAGATACCTCTACATGAAAAAATCAACAAGCTCTCAAATTTCACAATCTTTTTTATAGGCTAATATACATGTTTCACTGTTTCAAAACATAGTAAAAGCCCACATTTTTCAGACCAGGAGCAGACATGCAATTCATTTTTAAGATTTAAATTTAGGCCACACTCAAAAGAGAATATTGCAGTGGCACTTAAAAAATCATTTTGGTGCCTTCCCACATATAAATTTGGTCATTTAAAAGAAGAGCATTTCCAATTTCAAATATCACCTGCTAGAAAAGGGCTAAACTTAATTTTTACATTCTGTATTTGACATGGCAAAAAATATTTAAATTAACTTATTTTTGAAGATAATTTCGTTCTACAGATACCATAAAAATATATATATATATAAAGGACCACATAGGCAAACATAAGAAACTAAGATGGAAGAAATGCATTTTGACCACGACACACATTTTGACCATAGAAGAAATCATTATATCCAAGTGTACATGTTGAAATCTGAAATGTTTACATAAACTGTGGCATATAAATTTTTTTTGTTAAAAAAGTACCTTCAATTTTTTTTTACTCAAACACCTACTTTTAAAAAAATATTCAACTTTCCCCAATTTTTAAAATAAAATGCCACATATATTGTCATTACCTCAGCATACATTTAAATTTCTTAATTTTTAAAAGAGACTAGGTGATATGCATACAAACTTTCCTATAAAATCACCATCCAGGAGAGGATTATGACATGCTATTAGGCAACAGACTTAAAGCAGTGTTATTGCTTTATCAAGGAGGAGATAACCATGAGAAAAAAAAATTAAAGGAAACATCCAGTCTGGTATAAGATCAAACTTTAATATGCCTTTAAAAGTTATGAATCATCTTCAGCAGATAATGTAGTATATTAATTTAAAATTCATGGGATGAATTAAGAACCTGATTGTTGTAATTAAGAGAGTGAGGTGGGCAGATTTTTATAAAACTACTCACAGATCCAGTGCAGAGTATGCAAATAAATAGTGCTCACAAGAAATTAAGATTTTTACACCTCATGTTCTGTATGCAATAGGGATGGGTACAGGATGCAAAGGCCACTGAAGAGGGACTACAAACTTCTTCCTTTCAGAAAGAGGCCCCTTAACAACATATGACAGGGCCACAATCCAAGGGCAGAGCTGCAAGTCCCCAATCTTTTCATTAACACTGATCACTAATAATTGCATGATAGAATGCCTGCTGAGGTTATTAATAAATCTGTAATTTGCACACTTTGCATTATTTCTTTGGATTAACAAAAAAGAGGGGGGTGCAACAAGAATGATAAACAACTGACTTTTAAAATTATCTAAGTTTCCCTTTTGTGAGAAGTCTTAAGTACCATCTTGCTTATAAAAAGAAGAATGTCCACACTGGATTCCACACCTTCTCATTTCTGCAATAAAGGTGTGGTGTCTCCATATCTAGCATGAACTTTTACTCTGCAAAGCAGTTCCTTCACATAGTGAACAACAACACGTCCAGGAAAATGAGAGAGAATTTTAAAACAAACTGTCTTCAGAGATTGACAGACATTCAACATTTGTTTTCTTAAAACATCAATGAATAGGAAAACACATATTTAAGTATCAATTTAATTTTTTTATACTTTTAATCAGTTATGTTACAGCCAAATAAATAGCTTAAAAAACACAATGATCAGTGTGCAAGAAAAAAAGTCTTTAACAAAAATAAATCCCTTCACTTAAAATTCCTCAGCAGTGTGAAATACCTTGTTTCAGAAATGGAGCCAAGTAAATGCTGACAATAAAATAACTTTTAAATTAATTTAACCAGCATAACTTAAAAGAAACAAAACCCAAGAACTCCACCTAACAAAGTTGTTAAGGGAACACATTATCTGGTAAGGCCTCAAATATTTACTTGACGGTGTTTCTCCTCCAAGTTGGAAGAGTCTACTTAAGACTTATAAAGAGTTTTAAAAAGGGATTCATTTGAAGAGTAACACAATACTAGAGCTCAAAGCCATGACAGAAAGTACTCAATGCTTTCAAAAATGTGGCCTTACATATGTGTCTGCTTACAAATTAAAATTCTGGACATTGTGGAAAGTAGGCATTAATAAAATAATCTTTAAGTGATGCCTTCCATCTTATAAAAAACTCTTCTTGAAGATTTGATATTTGAGTAAAGTAATAAAAACAGTTTGGTATATTGATTTTAGGCTTAACTTATAAAATAAACAGAAGCTAAGGTAGTGGATATAGAGTAAGTGGAGAGCAGTAACAGAATTGATGCTGTTTAAATACACCATTAGAAGGCCTAGAGTCATATTCCTGCTTACTCACACCATTTACTAACAAAAGAAAAACTATCCAAAGAATTTGTGTAATAATTGTTTAGAGTACTTTATTTGATCCAATATGCACTAAAAATATTTACCTTTTAGACAAATAGGTCACATAATTTTCTGAGTAGTCTACTGTCTGAATTGCCCAAGCTGACTTTTTTTAAAAAAGGCAAATTAATTTGCCACAAATCTGCTGACATCTGAAAAATAATGGCAAATTCTATTTTGGTCACTTTATATCCTAATATGTCCATACAAAAGTAGGACTAACATTATCTTTCCAGCAACAACAAAAATGCCTGTACACAATCTAGAGCACACATTTTTAATTTGAGTATATAAATGAAGAGAAGAAAATGAACCGGAGCCAAGTTGGTTTATCTGCCTCAGGTGCTGTAGCCAGGGTAGTAAAGGTGGGTTTACTCCAGTAACCATTCAAGTGGGGATTGGCTCATTTTCAGAATTCACTTGCAGGCCTCTTCTAAGTCCTTTAAGCCCCAGTCCATGCAAATGTCCCACTTGGTGGACAGATGAGTAATCTAACCCCACCGGGTTTATCTTAATATTCTGATATTTCAATAATAAGCTGCTTCTGAAGATTTTTTGAGAAGTCTGTTCTCTATTAAAATAAGATAGAACCTCAAAATATGAATGTGAACATTAGAAATAGACAGCATATATTACAAATCCATTTTTGATAGGAACATTAGTAAGAATACACATTAGCTTAAAAAACAGGCTCAGCAAATGTTGCTGATCTGCCAGAAGTTTTAGTTCACTATTTACAAATAAGACAAAGTGAGATACAGAAAATTTTACACATTTGGTAGTTGACAGATTACTGTTTGCCAATAGTGGTCTATCAGAAAACTGATATGAAGGAAGACAAGACAACCGGTAAGAGTCAGTTGTCACCTTCTCAATCAAATTTAAATGTACAGAAAACCAGATTATTTTTGAAACAAACATTCTGCCTTGGGAATAACTGTATGATCAGGTGAACTGATTAAGAAGTGCAATTGTGTGAAATTGTTGTCTGAAAACGATTATAATTCTATATGAACCACTACAGAAAATTATCATTTTAATTTTACTAGACCACTGGATTTGATTAAATGATGCTCAATGGTCATGTTTCTTATACACAAAGTACTGTTGAGTTTTCAAAGCCAATTTAAAAAACTAAGGCCAAACAGTACCAAAGTGAGGAAAAAATATATAATGGCATGATTTAGTGCACATCTGCACTGAGATTAAGGTGGAATCTGAACTACTTTGACTTTTACTTAGAAAACAACCCAGTATTCATGTGTGTGAAGGGCGGGGGCAGGGCATAAAAGCTGTTTTAGTTAAGTGTGCACTCTAGTCCCAAGACACAATTTATCAAACAACAGAAGTCTCAAGTACTTACTTTTACATCCAGTATCCTGCACCAATCAATATCACATAATTAACATCTGTCACTTCTCACACCAGAGAATCATCTTTATTAGTAACAGAAATCCTTGTATCGTTTCATTTTTGCTTTTATTTTAAAGTTGCAAATAAAGTTCTCTCCCCATTTCTTGACAAGAAATGTTTTCTGTCCATCATTTCAATCTAATACTGTGTGAAAGCTATCAGCTTCTTCAAGGTGGAGCCCACTACAGGCAGGATATTCCAGCAACATGTAAAGTTTTCTGGTTCCTTTCTTTTTTTTAAGCAATTGATTCAAGTCCACGTCATTTTACTTTATGTGTACTGGCCTTTCATCTGACTTTAGGCGTTTTCTGCGGGGCTGTATAAAGTCTTCATCAGAGTCCTCAGTTACCTCACCATCATCCTCTTCCTGCTCAAACTCTGGCAAAGGTGCGAAGGTCCTGTCTGAGTAGATCTCTGTCAGTTTATCTTCAAAGTACAATGCAACTGCTTTACCTGCCTGAGCTACTTCTGAATCAGCCTGCAAGCAAAACACAGGAATATTCACCTATTGGTAATGCATATTCCTTCACCAAGTTTGCATGGTCTGAAAAGCTTACCTTCAAATTAATCTCTTGTGTGTCTGCATAAACTTGAACAACTTTCATCATCTAAAAAGGATACCAGAGTCAAAAACAAAAAAGGGAAATTATAATCCTTTCTAAAATTATGAGACTGCATAGGATTGGTGACGAAAGTCAGCCATACTAGGGAAAACAAATTGCTATGACCAGATTAAGTGATTTTAAAGTTCTTCTGTAGAACATGGAAGTACTCTCTTTACAAAACTGCTATTAAAGATACTGTCAAAACCTGAGTAACTCTCATTTCAAACAGGTAAGGTCATCCTGAACAGGAACTGGTCTGAAAACTCAATCTATCCAAGAGGAAAGTATCTGTGAAACCAACAATAAAAAGAAATGTGGCTTTACAAAGCTGTTACACTTTCAGTAAGCAACTTAATCAGAATTTAATCTTTATTGTAATATGTTAATCATAAATTATTGGACCATTACCATGGCAGGTAGAGTAGATTCTTTTGTCAACTTACTAAAGCATACTTATTTGAAAACATCTAACTACGTTAAAAAAACAAGGGAAAACTGGGAATTGTGTTTTATAATTTAACATCAAATCAGCAAAATTTTACCAATTTACATTACAATATATTATATTACTGCCATATAGGTGATCAGAATTTTTACGTTACAAAGATTACTTTGCTTTTAACTTTTAAAAGCCATCTAATGCTTCCAGAGTCACTATCGGTAAACACAAGAGGATTCAAAGCAATTTATTTTGGCAAGAGACATAAAGCACCAAAATTTCATCAGCTAAAAAGAGTTTGTTTGTAAGTAATCACTCAAAAATCTTTATGGATTCTCATACCCAACTCCAAAGACTTAACTTTATCCACAATAAAGCACAAAGTAATTTCCTTGAAAGAAGTGTATATCATGTTTCTTTCAAGGTGTGGACAGCTCATCAATTATTCTCAAAAAATTATATGATCAAAGTAAATGAAAGCCACATTGCTTCAAACTGAAAACTCAGCATTATATATTCTGGGCTCTATCCTAATGAGCAACCCAAGATTAGTTTGTAATTTTAAGATTCTACATTTATGGAGTCAATAATAAAATCCAGACATTGGTACAGATGTCATTCCTCAATGCACTCAAAATGTGGGTTCTTGATCATCATAGCTTACAAAAAGCTACTGACTATTTACCATACTTAACCCAAATCTCAAATTACTAAGAAGGGATATTCAATAATATTCTTAATTTATAATACTTTAAAGTATATATTACAATTACACATAATAAATTATCTTTTCTGGAGCTGTGAATACAAATTCCATTTTTAATAGAACTAAAGCAAGAACATTTTTTAAACCAAATTAGAAAACTTTTAGCAGGAAGATAAAAATCAAACAAAAATTAATAAAGCAAGACTCTATAGGTTGGAAGTTAACATACTTCATTAAACCTTTCACAGTTCTTGAAGATCAATCGGACATCAGCCACAAAGTCATCTGGGATTTGGTAGTGTTGGGAATGTTTTTTCTGAAGCTTCTTTTTCACTGTGGATAAGTCCATTGGTTTCTTTATAATTTTATAGTAATTGGGTATCTAAAATAAACAAACAAAAAGAATTAGGAGTTTTCCTTAAAATGCTGAGTTATCTAGTTTGAAAATGCATAGCATACTAAAAGAAACACTGATTACTGAGTCAGTTATTTGCAAATCCAAGGTATATTGTGTGTATTATCTTTTGCCTCAATCATAAACTGATGACCAAATCTCACATGGAATAAATGCTAGTCTCCATGATTGATGCAAGTTCTTCAAAATCCTATCTTTAATAATACTTGTAAATAAAGTAATCAGCAAGAATAACTATCAGTATTTAATTTCTATCTTTCAGATATAATTGAACACAGAAAAGTTATTTAAATAGTTGTCAAACAGAACAGCTGAAAGTCATTTTCTATGGTGAAATCTGTGATTCTGGGGATAAAGTACCTCTATAGGGACCAGCACTGTGGCACGGTAAGTTAAGACTTGGCCTGCAGTACTAGCATCTACCCCATATGGGCATTGCTTCAAGTCCTGTAAAGTGCCTGGGAAAGCACCCAAGAATGGTCCAGGCACCTGAACCCCTGAATCAACATGGGAGACCTGCCTGGCTTCAGCCTGGCCAGGTCCAGCCTCGTCATTTGGGAAGTGATTGAAGATTCATTTTTTCTCCCTCTCTCTCATTATGCCTTTCAATTAATACAGAAAAGAATCTTTATAGAATACCATGAGTATTACTTATATATAATATCTTCCTCCTTCTTCTACGTATAGCTATTGTGATTTAAAATTAATTTCTCGGGCCCGGCGCGGTGGCGCAAGTGGTTAAAGGTCCTCGCCTTGCACGCCCGGGATCCCACATGGGCGCCGGTTCTAATCCCGGCAGCCCCGCTTCCCTTCCAGCTCCCTGCCTGTGGCCTGGGAAAGCAGTCGAGGACAGCCCAAAGCTTTGGGAACCTGCACCCGCGTGGGAGACCCGGAAGAGGCTCCTGGCTTCGGACCGGCATAGTATCGGCCCGTTGCGCTCACTTGGGGAGTGAATCATCGGACGGAAGATCTTCCTCTCTGTCTCTCCTCTCTGTATATCCGCCTTTCCAATGAAAAAATAATAAAAATAAATCTTTAAAATTAATTTCTCAGCCTACCCAAACCTATCAACTACCATTTAAAATTGCTTGATACATAACAATATCTTACACAATGGCTCAAGGCTAGCAAATAAAACATGAGTATCATATTGGTAATTCAACTTTTAGACACTGTGATCTCTGCTTTTTAAAAATTAATTAATTTCTGATACAGTTCCATAGGCTGATTTCCCCCTCCCCTTCTCAAATTGCTCCCCGCCACCAATTTACCCTATATTATTAAAACAGTATAGTTTCTTTTCATATTACAATATTTTAGAGTCTTGATCTGCAAATGTCCTAACTGCCTGCTCTCAATATTAATTCTTCTTAAGAGGATTATGATGACAGACCCAACAGGAAAGATTCAATTGTATGTTTTGATTCTTATAAAGAAATTGATACTTACAAAGAAATTATTTTTCCCCAATATACAGGTCCTGGAGGCACACACTACAACTTTAGAGATAATCTAATCGAATATTCTTACTGTGTAGATAAACAGTTAAGGCAAAAAAGTATATGGTACCTTCAGTTGTATGTTGGATAACGGCAGAATTTCTGACTTCGGTTTCCATTACTAACTACTTTAACAGTAAATTAGGTCAGAGAAACTAAATTGTGTTCTTATCAGAACAAAATCACTTAAAATAGGTGATAATCTATTTTAATGGATATTTTAAAAGTGCTTAGTATGTTATCAAGTACTATACTATGTATAACAAAACTAGGATCTTAGAGAGTTTAAGAGCTTACACAGTGTTCAGCTGTAGGCAATGGCCTAGGATGCACTGGACCCAGGTAAGTGTTATACTGCTCGGAGAAAAGCAACTAATGGCTGGCGGTCATCCTGGGCCTGGTCAATGCCAAATCCGTGTTAATCATACTAGTGTACCAACACAGTTGCCTATTCTACTTTAAAAAGGCATGTTGGGGGCAAATCCTGGCACTCTGGCAAATGGGGTATGGAGACACACATATAAGTATGCGTGGGCTCCAGGCAGAGCCCTAGGCTGGAACATCTTATTGCCAGAAGACCAGGCTTGGGCACCGGCACGCTCGCAGGCATGAGGGGCTGTGGATTGCCCAGGAAAGTGGGTCTGGAGATGTGTGGGAGAGAGAACTGCTGAGGAAGAATGTTACAGGTGAGGAATGACTTTTGGGGAACTATCACCGATGAGACTACTACACTTGCAGGTAAATGACGGAGCTGAGACTGGGTGGTTTGGAGGGGAGAGTGCACAACACTTCTGGGTCAGACCAATGCACCCGTCCATATGGGAGACCTGAGGTGGGCTAGCTAGCATTGAACACTACCTGTAGTACACAGGAAAGCTAGTGCTGGGGAGCACGCCTAGCAGGGCTTAAGCACAGTAACCCCCAGTGAGTGTTAGCGCTCAGGGTGGATCACATTAGGTGAGGCCATGACACCAGCTCACAAGAGAATTGGGTCTGGGAGCAGATTCTGTGGGGATTTGTGGGCTTACCTCTGTGGGACTGTCATACCAGCTGGTTTGCTCATGGCTAGGGGAGGTGATGAGCTGAGCTAGGCATGATCACAGAACTCATCAATATACTTACGGGAACTGGGGTTGGGACCTGGCTGGGCTGGTCCATGTTGCAGTACCCACGGGTACACCCAAGAATTCGGTGTCGAGCAGACCATGACATCCACTAGCATATACGTATATGTGGAGGTGGACTACGCCAGGTACGGGCATAGCACCGCTGGCATTCATTAGACCCTGGTCTGGGATGGGTCTGGTGGGGGAACTTGAGGAACTCCCCTACTGGGCTGTCATTTCCACCGGTAAGTACAAGAGTCAGGGCTGGGTGTAGGCCAGACCAGGTAATGTTTCTCCAAATGTTAGCAGATGTGTGGGCTAGCTTGGGGGGTTTACTGGGCAAGGCTGGGCCAATCTGTAGTGCACTGGCATGCACACGAACGGGCTGTGGGCTCATATCAGACTAGGTTATCACATTCACCACTTATGTGAAAGCCAGGGATGGGAGCAGGCTAGGCAAGGCTAGGCTGTAGTACCCACCAGTCAGAGTTGAGACTGGGGATGAGCTGGGCTGGGCCCAGCCAGACCCAACTGCAGCACCCAATGACAAGGGCTAAGATGGGGGTAGGCCATGCCAGGCTGGGTTGGAGCAACCACTGGCATATGCAGTATCCGTGGCTGGGAGTGGGCCTGGTAGGGAGCTAAGAGGACACTTCTACTGGACTACAGTTCCCACTGGTAAGCATGAGAGCTGTGAGCCGGGGGGTGGGGGGTCGCGCTGACTGGGCTGAATATAGCTGCAATATCTCTCAGCATGTTTGTGGGCTAAGTCAGGGATATGTGTTAAATGGGGCTAGGCTCCAGCAACTGCAGGGGCTTACAATAGCCAGAGTGGGTATGGGGTAAACTAGCTGGTTTGCATAGTTCACAGCACGTCATGATCCACATTAGCCAGATCTGGGTAGGGACCAGGCAGGGCTGGGTTGTAGCACCCACCAGTGAGAATCAGAACAGGTGTAGGCTGGTCTGGCAAGGTCACAGTACTCGTGCTGGTAAAGTTGGGACTGGAGGTGGGCCACGTCAGGTTGAGCCAACATCCACCAGTGTGAGATCTGTGACTGAGTTGGTCTGATAGGGGAGGTTGGGGAACTCCTGTTAAGATGCGGCCCCAGCTGGTAAGCTCCTGTTAAAATGCAGTCTCTACCAAGGTTGGGGGTAGTACAGGCCAGGCCAGACCAGGATACAATACTTGTGCATACATATGGGTCAGGTGTGGCGGTCTGGGTTGGGCCAGTCTGCAACACCCACTGGCAGGTACTAGTCAGGAAGGGGTGCAGGCCAGGCTGCAGGCCAGGCTGGGTTGGGATGGAACATGGGTCAGTTCATATTAGTGCTGGGATTGGGGGCTGGCTGGGAGGTGCCAGGCTGCTCTACTGCTGGTGAATTCCAAGGCAAGACAGGGTATGCCAGACTGGGTCACAGCACCCACTTGGACATGCAAGATCCCAATCTGGGATTAAGCCTGGGGGACGGGCTGCCAAGTAGTATTCCCTTGCTGGATCACTGCTCCCACTGATGAGTGTGAGAGTTGGGATTGGGGACAGAACAGGATAGGCAGGGTTGAAATAACCGTCAGCCTACATGTGAGCTGGGTTTGGGAGAAGACTGGGTTACGCAGACCACTGCATCCACTGGTACATACAAAGGTCAGGATAAGTGTCAACTGGCTGGGCTTTGCTGCAGCATTTGCCAGCAAGGAATGGCGCAGGGTGCAAGTCATGTCAGGCTGGATCACAGTACTCCCCGGAAAGGGGAAGACCCAGGACGGGGACTGGACCTAGGAGGGTTAGGGTGAGTGTGGGTACTCTTCTGCTGTGTTGTAGCTCCCACTGGTGAGCATGAGAGCCAGGGGCTGGGAACTGGCCAAGATGGACAAGGCAGCAGCACCCACTGGCATTCGTGTGGGCTGAGAGCTAAGCTGCAACACCATAGGTGTATATGAGAGTCTGACTTGGGATGCAGCACTGTTCAGACTAGTCTGCTGCACATACTGGCATGTGCAGGAACCAGGCTTGAGAGTTGGCCTGGTGGGTCCTTATTATGCTGCAGTCCCTGCAAGTGTGTGCAAACACCAGGTTGATGGAACACTGGGCTGGGGCACCTTTTGATTTGCATACGATGTGGGGCTGGGGATGGACCTCTTAGGCAACACAATCACCAGTGTGTATGTAGGCTGATACGGGTGATGGATTGAACCAGATCCTGTACCTGCAATGGTGCCACATGCAAGAGTCAAGTCTGGGATCACCATAGGTAAAGTTTTCCTGGGGGACTCATGAACGGGAACATTGGACTCAAAACTCCAGCCACAGGGAGGATCATTAAATTTGTGGTCCAGCCTTGGCATGTATGTCTTGTGTTGGGCCACCTTAACTGCTAATGGTCATGTAGCAAACAAGATTTCAAGATGCATAAAGGGTACATGATGGCCAGCTCATTTGAGCCTGCAGAGGACATCAACTGCCATGTCAGAAGATGGAGCACAGAATGGGTTGGATAACTCTCCTGGATGAGCTTTGGCAGCAAGTGTCTTGATGCATGGATGTAGTGGGGTGGACTCTGTCAACCAATGGACCTTGAAAAGATTTTCTCAACCCTGGAGCAGCAAAACCAACCTCATGTCGGCATTGTCAAAACCATTCAACTCTTGGAATATTCTTCTCCACATTAGGGTTTCTAGGATGATATCAAGTGGACATTCCCATCCCTGGGTACTGATGTAGTTTGTCAGCTGGGAGTGGGTCCCTCCTCTGCTTTAGGCCCTTCCCCCTTATAGGAGAAAAGGGAAGAAAAGGCAAATTGGAAGCATTTGTCCTACTCAGCCTCCCCCATACCTTGACCCTTCCAATCCTATTCAGTGGTCCTCCTGGGTATGCATTCTTGCCAACTATGTAAACAACATCAAATATTAAGGGAAAAAAAGGAGTTTACACAAATACTCTAAGGCTAGAGCCCACACTCTTAAGTATCATAGGAGACTGGTTCACCAATGAGGGAGTATGAACATAGACAACTCACCGAAACAGGAACAGGCTCCTGAAATTCAATACTTAATTCATGGCAGTAGAGGTAAAGCAGAAGACGTTCACATTTCTGGCCCCAAATAAAACAGAAAAGAAAAACATGAAATATCTTCTCCCCAATAAGATATTATTGAGAATGAGAACCTTATTACTTACTATAGAATATTAAAGCAAATTGGACATAAGCCTCCTACTTATTAGCTATTCAAATTAACACACAGAGAAAAATCACTTTCAAGGTAATTTATCTATCTATTATTATGTCTTGAACAAAAATAGAAGAAAGTTCACAAAGCAGCATACAATACTTTGTGAAAAAACAGATTCCCTGGCAATAAATAATCATTGGGGGCTGGCGTGGTTCATCAGGTTAAGCTGCTGCAATTGCGACCAGCATTTCATATCTGAGCACTCATCAGATGACAAGTCCACGGGCCCCAGTCACCCCTGTGGATGACTCAGATGCAGCCCAGGCTCCTGGCTTCAACCTGGCCCACCCCTGGCCACTGCACCGATGTGGTGGATGAACCAGAGAATGGAAGATCTCTCTCAATTTTTTCCCCTTCTCCATCACTCTTTCAAATGAAAGCATCTTTAATAACTGTAATTCTCCCCCAAAAAGACAAACATTATTGATCCTTTCTTCAAATGACTACACTCACGTTCAAAATCATTAAAAACTATCGTCTGAATCCAATTCCAGATTTTTAACATTACAGTTTTCTATTTATTAGAGTTTGTTCCAGTTTAAGTTTACATAACCTATATACACATTCTCACTTCACAGATACTGGAAGACTCCTTTAAACACATACATCAGATCTGAGCTAAATCTAACTAATGATCACAAAACTACGTGGAAGAAAATTTTGTCTTTGGAAATCAGACTATGGAACCAGCGGCATGGCCTAGCGGCTAAAGTCCTCGCCTTAAACGTGCTGGGATCCCATATGGGCGCTGGTTCTAATCCAGGCAGCTCCACTTCCCATCCAGCTCCCTGCCTGTGGCCTGGGAAAGCAGTTGAGGATGGCCCAAGGCTTTGGGATCCTGCACCCGTGTGAGAGACCAGGAAGAAGTTCCTGATCCTGGCTTTAGATCAGCATAGCATCAGCCGTTGTGGTCACTTGGGGAGTGGATCATCAGATGGAAGACATTCCTCTCTGTCTCTCCTCTTCTCTGTATATCTGACTTTCCAATAAATAAATAAATCTTTAAAAAAAAAAAACTAAAAAGAAAAAAAAACCAGACTAAGGATCAGATTAGAAGAAATCTAAGTAAAATGAGGAGAGGATTTTAGAGTTCAGTCTAAAAAAGGCTTTATGTATTATTTATTTAAAAAGTACAAGGAGGAGAGATCAATTAGTTTTCCATTTCCCAATTTATTCCTCATTTGGCTATTAGTCAGAAGCTTAGAACACTACGCAGCACCGGCAGCAAGGGGCACAGACCCATGAGCAACATTCCACTGCTTTTCCAGGTGATTAGTTCTCAGCAGGGAAGTAGACTGGAAGCAGAGCAGCTGGCACTTTAGTGGCACTCCAGTATGGAATGTCAGAGTGATGGCTTAACCCCTTGCACCTCAATGCTGGGCTCTGATTTCATTATAAATTATGATGTGATGGGAATCTATTTGAAGAAGTTAAGCAAGCAAGTGACAGATTACTTTAAAATAAAAAGGAAATGAGGGAAGAGATTATAATAATCCAGTTCAGAAATTATGATGGCAATCTAGGGCAGCTATGAGGGGGAGCGGGGAGTAAGACAGAATACTATAGTCATACTTGATTTTATTTTTTTAAATGTTGCAGTAAGGTAGCTGAAGCAGTAAAAAGAAATGGTAGTGTTCTAAAGCAATAATACACCTCCATCCTGAATCCAAGAAACTGTGTTGAGTTAGCACCTAGCTCCAGGCTGCAACTTCCTGCTAATGCAGACCATGGGAGACAGCAGTAATGGCTCCAGCTATCCAGTTTCTGTTTCTTAGATGGGAGATCCTAAACCAGCTTCCTGGGTTCTGCTTTTGGAAGACCAGCCCCAGCAGTTGTGGTTATCTGTGTGAATCAATAGATGGAAGCTAGCTATCTCTGCTTCTCAAACATTTTGTTAGATCTTTCTGTCTCTCCTCTTCTCTGTAGATCTGACTTTGCAATGAAATAAAAATAAAAAAAAAAGAAAAGAAAAAACCCCATTGAATAATGAGGTTAAATACATTTTATCACATATATGCTACACAGTGGATGGGGAGGAAACAACTACAGAACTCCTAATAAACCAACCATCTGATACTTACCCTTTGGTCCACAGGGCTTAAACCCTGGGCAGTTTTCCCCTTCTTACTATGCTGCAAATTATCACAATCATACTCGACTTCTGGCTTCCCAATATCTCTGCAAAATGTACATATCCAGTCCCCACTAAACAGGGAGATAAATATACAATTAGTTCACATAATTAATTAAAACAAAGCCTGCTTTAGAGAAGCTAGTTCATTATATGAAAGTCTCTACTCTGTTTTCTTTAGTTGCTATTTTCTTTTTTTGGGGGAGTGGGGGAAGGAAGACTTAAACATTTGGTTAATATTCACAAGGTGAAGTTGTGTGATAAAATTTCCTATATTTTTTCTCAGCCCATCTATGAACAGATCATTTTCTACAGCACAACATAAAATTTGTACCTTCACATTAAAAAGGTATCTTACTATAGGACAAAGTTGATGATCAGTACTTGTACATGGGGTTTGAGGTCAATTCCCTGAGGCCCTGATAATGCTACCTCATGGACAATATTAATAATGATAGAAAGAGCATAAGCTACAGAGTTCTCCAGTGTTTTGTACTTTCTTCAGGTATGTGTTAAATATTCCAGAAATGAATGAATCATTGTTTCATGGCTGGTCAAACTAGAACATACAAAAACACAGCTGTACACATGCGCATATGCATATTCTTTATCTTTTAAATTTGTTTACACTATTCTTATCAAACTTTAATGCTAAAATGATTTTTCTACTTATTCTATATATACTAATTAGATATTCATAAGCATACAGAAATCCAACATCTAGGGGTTGTATTCTAGTCTATAACAGTTAACAATTTCTTCCAAAGACTCTGCCTTTGAAAGAAAGCACTCAGTGGCATAACCCTGACATTAAAAAAATATATATATTTTAATTTTAAGAACAAAGTGTTGATTCTGCAATAGGAAAGAAAAAGGCCATTGATTACAACTGTGGAAAATAACTACTTCCTAAGATTTAGGTAACAATCATGCCTCTTATCTGCAATTCTTGATTTTCCTAATCCAAGAGGTCAAATCTTTCAAAAAGGTAACATCGATGAAAATCACTGCTTCTCAGGAATGACAGGAAATGGGAACAGTTTTAATCACTAGTTACAAATGAAGAAGCTTCCATTCATGTAAGAATACTGGATAAAAAAGAATACCGGTTCATTTTTACCAAAAAAATTGTGGATTAAAGTAGAAAAGGGGAGAAACAAATATGCCTCTATTATGTCATGGTCTTGGTCTTCTTTGAAACCAATCAGCCACGAGAATGTGTGAACATGAACATGAAATGAGGGGAAGGGAGAAAGGGAAATTTGATGAACAGATATTAAGTAAGTAGTAAGCTCTGGGGTTCTATTACACTGTAGGGTAACCACAATCTTAAATATATAGCATTTACTCTATTTCAAAAACTTCTTACAAATTTATACTTGTTAACCAGAAGAACTAGAACTCTTTACTCAAGTTCTTATTTAAATTATGAGTTCAGCAACTGTTCGAAGTTATGATTGAAAGACATTCCTACTAGTTGATCCAAGAAAAGCCTGAGCAATGTGCAGAGTGCTTCAGGCAGGTGTTCTCGATGCTTCCTGAGGCCTCGGGGATTCCCACCCACCCCCCAAACCTGGAAACATATCGAAGGTGCTGTTACAAAGGACTTTTTTTCTTTAGGATGTCTTCTATAAGTCTTCAAAATGTTAAAAAAAAAAAAAAAAGGTTCTGGTTATTACTCCATAGAGCTGCCTCAAACTGAATGGAATCACAATTACAAGACATAAAGATGGTTGATAACAACTGAAAAATTCATCTTGATTTGGAAATAAACTTTTTCTATATTCTGATCTCCTTGCCCCCATTAAAATGTTATCTAATTCGCTTACATTGAATGTAAACTAAAAGGCAGGTGAAGATATCTAACCTTATCACTAATGTTACACTTAAGATTCAGACACTTTATGGTTCTGTTCATAGTTGATAATATCATAGCATTCAGTGGTTCTTTGTTTTAGAGACATACACATTTATTAAGGACATGTGCCTGGAACAACAATTTTCTGCTGTTTCTATTTAGATGACAACAACAAAGTTCGATGCATAAATACAGAAAATGTGATATAAAAATGAATAAAATCATCAGTTATTATTCTGGTACCTTGGGAAGCTCAGAAGTGTTGGAACATGACAAGTCAGATGAAAGACCTTTGGACATTTTTCACAGCATAAAAGATCCCCTCCATTTTGGCAGACAGCACACCAATCTTCATTTGGGTCATCGTCTTTGCTATTGCCATCTCCTCCAATCCTTGCCGACCTGTGCATAAGGCTTCTGACAGGGGACTTCCCATTAACAAGGCTGCTGAGCCCTGACTGTTTGCAGCTTTCATTCATATCTGTGGGTTCAGTTTTCACATGATTTTCCAGGCTTGTTAATGCATCCAACTCACTCTCTAGATGAAGGTTGGTTGAAAGAGGTGGTGTCAAACTACTCTCAGGGCTGCTCAGCTGAAACAAAATATGTACAAATTCTTGAAGAATTTTGTTCATTTGAAATTTCTGTCAATATGCACTTAGATACCCTGACATAGCTATTTTGTCAAAGACATGAATGACATAAAGTAATAAAAACTAATTCTAATATTATTTTAAGTATGTTCATTTATGATTTTAAGGGATTGTCCTTCTATACTGGTTCACTTAGGCACAAGAAAATTAAATTGTAAAGCACACCGATTAAGAAATAGGTTCAATTTATACATGTTCTACAGAGAGCTCATTAAAGGATACAATTTGTCACAGAATTTTCTCATGGCATTTGAACAACATTCTATAATAATCTTTTGCCTTCCTTTCATTGCTATTGATGTAGAAAAATTGTGACAATGTAATAAGAATCTCCCATAACACCATGCACACACTTTTAAGGCAGTGGTTTCCAAATCAGTTCTACATCAAGAGTGACAGTTTCAAATGCAAGGGTCAACCTGGTGCATGCAATCTTGTTCTTAAATGTACAGCTTCCAATCCAGCTCCCTGTTCAAGTGCTTGGGAAGACAGCGGAGGACTGCTCAAGTGCTTGGGCCCAACATCCATGTGGGAGACCTGGAAGAAACTCCAGGCTTCTGCCGTTGGACTGAGCCCAGACTGCCAGACATTTGCAGAGCAAACCAACAGATGGGAGATCCCCCCATTCTCTTTAACTGTGCATTCCAAATAAATAAATAAATAAATAAAATCTTAAAAAAAAAATAAAACCCATAAAAATATATAATACACAAACACATTGTATTGAATTTGCTAATATACTGAGATGAAATTCTCATATGTAGATAGAGCCTCAGGAATAAAAAACACAAATCTAAATTGCTTAAACAAGAAAGGCAAAGACCTTCCTTTATTATGTAGTATGAATTTTATAAAATCTTCCATCTGACGAGCTCTAGAATGGTTAATAATCTATAAGCAAAAACACAGTCTTCATCACAATAAACTGATCGATAAATTTATGTCAGTAACCTTAACAGATTAACAGCCAAAAATGTTCTGTGGCCTGAGATTCAATGAGAATGTTGAGAATGATTAATAAATTAAGAACAAGACAAATTATTATCACCAAGACAAAAACAAAAACCTTGACAGAAACCTGAAATTTCAATATAATTTCAAATGAGCATATAATATTATTAAGCCTTTTCTGATTATAGCTGCCTCTTAGACAAAAAAAGTTGAGATGGATACTGCCAAGGGGCCCTAGGACCACTATTCAGTCTGACATACCACCTCTGAAGGTGGAGCAGCCTGTGAAGTGACTCGTAAATCCTTTTGAGAATACAATGGTGCTCACCATGCAGGCACTCCTCCTGCCATCCTCTGTCTTCTCTTGTTTTACAGTTCCCGAAAAGCTACATATTTCATCTTCAGTCCCAGGTTCTTGTTTGACCTTAACTTGATCAGATTTGAAACTAAGACTTGTCTTCTCAGCAGTTCTTCCGGATGAACCACAGCTAAAACAACACAACAGAGGCCACGAGTGTTTGACTGTACAGAAACTGTGTGAAATAATTAAAGTGAAGAAAATACATAAACTTAAAGAAATCAGAACAGAGTTTCACTCTCTACCAGCCTCTCAGATCATATCATCTGGAGCTTCTCTTTTTCTTACTTTAAATAAAACTTCATTTCTACTCTCTGAAAAAGGAAACCTCATAATGTAGCCAACAGATTTGTGGTGTTAAGAACACATTTTATAACTGTCCAGAGACAAGATCAAACTTTTAAAAGACTAAAAATACATTTTATGATCTGAGATGCTTAAGTTAACCACTGTAGGAAGCCACCAGTGCTAGATTAAAATGATTGGCATGAGACGTTTTCAAGACTTTTTGAATTTCTGAATTATTAGCATACACATACTAAAATACCTTAGGGGTAGGTGATAAGTATGTGGGCACTCATTTATTAGATATATTTGAGGTTTATCTCAATAAAAAGAGAAACATAAGCATTACTAACAATACTTACCTGCCTCTACTGCCAGTACTAGAGGTACTAGGAGGTCTCACAGGTGTGTGAGAATTGGATAAACCTAAAAAATAATGAGTCAAAATGAAAATCAAGCCATATAGGACTGTTCATAATTCTACTTAGTACAGGTTATAACTCAACTTACAAATTTTTGGAAATCAAAGATAGCTACAGAGCTACGGATGGCATGTATAACCATTAACTAGTTTTCTTTCAGCTGAGCCCATATTCATCCTTCAAGACCTATCAGTTAAAAGGCCTACAGACCACATCAGAGTACTTGGGTTAAATATTTGGCTCCAGGTCCTCCAGCCAGCTTCCTAACAGGGATCCTGGAAGACATCAATAATGGGTCAAGTACCTGGGTTCCTGACATACATACAGCTGAGAGAGCTGGATTAAGTTCCTAATTTTTAGCTGCAGCCCTGACTCAGCCTGAATGAGGTGGAAATCAGCAAATGGGAGTGATCTCTTGCCATCTCTCTAATTTATTACTTAAAAAAGAATCCCCTACAGGGGCTGGCATGCTTTCGAATGGGCTAATCCTCTGTGGCCTCCATAACGACACCATTTTGTGTCCAGGATGCTCCACCTCTGATCTAGCTCCCTACATATGGCCAGTGAAAGCAGTGTAAGATGACCAAAGTCCTTCGGCCCCAATATCCGTGGGGGAGACCTAGAAGAATCTCCTGTCTCTCATCTTTGGACCAACCCAGTTCTAGCCATGGCAGCCACTTAGAAGGTGAACCAATGGATGGAAGATCTCTCTTCCCTTTTCTCTAATTCTGACTTTCAAGTAAAATCTTAACAACAAAAAAATAACCTCTACATCCTCTACAATGCAATACTTTTCAATCAACCCAAATCAAGTGAAAGCTATCTGTCACCATTCCCCATGTAGGTTGCAATGTTTGGAGTTGCTTTAATCATACATTCATTACAAATCTCACGTCAATGACATAGGAGAGTCAATAAAACAAATGCGATTTTTGGTGACCTCATGCAAATTTTGGTAGTAAAATTTTCATTTAAAAATTACAATTTGAAAAATTCCTCATCATTATTCAAATTTTAGGAATGTGCTAATTTTCATTATTTTACAAAATGTTATAATTGGGTTAAAACCAAAAAATTCTACAATTGACTATCTGCATTGTGAAGTATAGGATAAGGAAAATTCATCTAAAAACACACAAAAAAGTGAATACAACAGGAGATAGGTACTTCAGAGTTCTGAACAGTATAGAGAATATATGTATTTTACATATGTATGTATATATGTAAGTTAGCTTCAGACTAACAACAGTACTTGAACAAAAATAATGAAAAGAATCAGTAAAAACATGTTATTGTGATGGTTAATTTTAATGTGATTTCTTGGCTAGCATATGGTACTCCACTGTTCAGCCAAAGTATCAGTCTAGATGTTGAGATGAAAACATTTTTTAGGTATTATTAACATCGAAATCAGTAAACTTTTATTTGTTTTTTTTGAAGAACTCCAATTAATATAGATATTGAGAAACACTTTTTTCATAGGGCATTAAAGAAATGAGGCAATACTCATCTGCTTTACCTGATGATCCTGGAGATAGAGCAGAGGGTCCTGGGGAGGGATTCATGGTGCTTGTAGGCTGTGGGGGTAGGTGGCTGCCTGAGATGTATCTACTTAGTAGATTATCTAAACTACTTGAGCCAGCATCTTCCAACTGGAGAAAAAGACAAATTAATTTTATTAAAGTACTTAATCTTATTAGTGTCACCACTTAGAATTTACCAATAAGCCAGCAAATCACTTAAACTCAGTTTATCTGTTGTTTCTTTAGGCTTTCTGAAGCCAGCATAATATAAAATTTATGAGAGTTAAACCATACCAATTGGTCAAGGCAGTTTCTTATAAACCACTAAATCTTGTTGAATTCTACTACGAAAATAGCTTTGACATACTAGGACACTTATGCCTCTTCTCAACTCTGCTACCACACCCTATTTTCAGTAGTACTCTCTTTTAACCCCCTCCTTATATTTTAACACCCACAATCCTGCCAGAATTGCTAATGTAGACAGAAACAGCATCATGCCAAAACCCAACTTTAAAGCGCTAAGAACAAGAAGTTATTTTTAAATATTTGTTGATTACTAATTTTCATCTACCTAAAGTAAAGAGAGAAGGGAAAGATCCATTGAATCATTCCCCAAACGTCCCAACAGTCAGTACTGGCCAGGCAAAAGCTAGGAGCCAGGAACTCCACCTAGGTCTCTCAGAGGGGTGGCAAGTGGTCCTACGCTCAGGAAGTATTAGCAGGAAGCTGGACCAGAAGCAAAGTTGCGAACTAGAACCATCACTCTGATATGGGATAGAGGCATCTCCAGCAGTGGCTTAACTCACCGTGCCACATTTGTTCCTCCAGGAAGTCCTTAAAGCCCAAAGAAAGTTCTTAACCTGACATGTAACCCCCCTTATTATATATTAAAAAGGGTAGGGATGGAATTTGAAACCTTCTCATTCCAGTTAGAGAATCTGGCACTGTAATTTTGTACAGATTATAAAATTAAGTATCAGTCTATATATAATATCCCACCTGTATATTAGAACTGTGATGAATAGCAAAATATTTAATATACATATATATATATAGTTTAAATATGAAAATTACCTTAAATTTTACATTATTCTATTCGCAATGACTGCAATGAATAGGGCTGGGCCAGGCCTCAGCCAGGAACGTGGAAGTCTATCTGTCTCTCACATGGGTGATAGAGGCCAAGCACTTGGAGTGATCTGCTGCTGCTTTCCCAGATAAATTAGCAGGGAGCTGGTAAACCGGAACAGCCAGGACTCTATAAACAAAACCCACATGGGATGCCAGTGTTACAGGTGGCAGCTTAACTCTCAGTGATGCCCTAATCCTTCTTGCTTATTGGTCTACTTGTACCCATATTTGCTTCATTTCAATCGTCTCCCCAGAATACTTCTTTTGCAAACCTATTTCTGGATCAAGACAGAAAACTGAACAAAGGCATTTATTACATTGTCCATTTTCCTAAGATTTTCATAGCTATAAAACAAAAAGGAGGATCTGTCTCTCCATCATTCTTATCTTACAAATACATAAAATCATCAATAAAATAAAAACAGGGGTTAGCAATGTGGCATAGCACATTAAACTGCTGCCTGTGACACCAGCATCCCATATCAGTGTTTCAGTTCTAAGTCCTGTACCTGTTACTGTACTTGATCCAGTACCTGTTAATACATCTGGAAAGCAACACAACATGGCCCAAGTACGTGGACCCTTGCCACCTATGTGAGGGACTCAGTTCCAGGCTCCTAGCTTCAGTCTAACACAGCCCTAACTACTATAGTTATCTTGGGAGTAAACCTGCAACGGATGATTTTTCTTTTTAATTGTATTTTGACAATCTTTACATAGTTAATTAGGGTAAAAAGGTTCAAGGGCTACAGGAAAGTGGGTAAGACTATTATTTTTTCCATATTGTTTCCTTCATGTTTAAAGTGGGGTATTAAGGGAGAAGGCCCACCCAATTTCCCACCCTCCCCAGGTCCCGGATGTAGAGCATGCTCTGAGGTTCTTGCTCAAGTGGTTTGATATTTCAACAGTTATGAATCGCTGCCAATCTTGCCACTCCAAGCACGATGAGGTCTTTGAAGAATCCACTGGTTGACATAGTCCATCATAGAGTCTCTGTTTGCCCTGTATTTCGCTGCCAACATATAGCTGAGATGGTTGATTGACCTGTTCTGTCTTCTCTCTTTTCTTGGTTAGGGTTCTGAGTCCAATAGTTTGATTGGGGAGATCTCCAAAGAAACTTTGTCTGAGGTGTTCTCAAACCAGATTCTTGTATGTACTCAGCTGGTGGTTGCAATTACTGGGTTGGTTCTGTTTTCACTCCCGACTTCCACTGGAACCAATGGGTGTTGCAGTCCAGCCTAGTTCTGCCCAGCACATGCTCGGCCCTTGCATAAACCAGTGGGAGCTGCAGCCTAGTTGGAGCGACCTGCAATAACCCCCACCAGGCCCACCCCCTACCCTGGTTTGCCAGTATGTGTAGCAGTAATCCAGTCTGTCCCACACCCCATTCCACCCCAGCCGCTGTCCTAGTTTTATGCCCTCCCGTGGAAGTGGTAACCCAAGAGGGAGGAGCCCACTATTTCCCTCCCAGATTATGCACTCTCCAGATAGTTCTGTGGTTTGACTTGACAGAACTAGCCCCCAGTGCCAGCTTCTGCCAGCTGATGCTGTGGCTAAGGCCAAACAACCCTCACCCACTCTAATTTTGTTTGCACCAGTAGGAAAAATCAGCCCAGCCTGGCTTTTCCCTGATCTAGTCCACATGAGGTGTACAGGTGTTGTAGCCCTGTGTAGTCTTGTCTGCCCCATCCCAGCCCACACTCTCCAGCGGGAGTAGCTGTCCAGCAAAGGAACCACCCCTTATTCCCCTGCTGGCTCTGCCCCCTTGTTCTCACGCTTGCTGGTTGGGCACTGCGGTCACTTCCGGTACAGGCAACCTCACCTTGGCATTCCATATTGTGCACTAGTCTTTGTTGCGACCGAACCTGGCTCAACCCACACTGTTCTGGTGCTTGGATTTGCCAGTGGATGACATGGACAGATTCAGCCTGGTCTTCCCCCAACCCCTGCCAATTGTATGCCAGTGGGTAACTTTCCATGGCCTGTTCTGGGCTGTTTCCTATCATGTTTCTTGCACTTACCTGCCGGGTCTGTGTCCTGCCAGAGGAGTTGCCCAGGCTCCTCCATCAGAACCTCTCCCAATGCCAGCAATCATGCTTACCAGTGTGTCCACAAGCCAGCCCTACTCAGTCCACCTCCTGTCATAGCAGGAACAGTGGCTTTTCCTGACTGGCCTTCAATCCAAACTGGTTCTTGCTGTTGGATGTTTCAGCCCAGCCATGGTGTGTTCATACCCACATATGGCTCACACATGGCTCAGTAGAGTTTGAGACCTCCTGCAACGGATGATATTCTCATTCTCTCTCTCTACTGACACTCTTTCAAATAAATATATAAGTATTAAAAAAAATCCCAAAGCTGAAGAGATGAAAACCTAAAGGTGAGATAACTTACAGGTTTGTTGGGAGAAAAAAAAAATCAGTAAGATTGTGCTTTTCTACCCTCAGGTGACAGTTGATAGCCAAGGGTTCACTTTTAGGAGCACGCCTCATTGCCACTGTAGGGAGTGAAAATGGAGGCTCCTAAGAAGCCCATAGGTAGAAGTGTGACTGCATTTCACCTAAACATATTGGAGTGGGAAATGACTCAAAACAGACACAAAATAACACCCACACTTTTTACACACTATCTGTATTTTATCTTTTTTCTATTTTTAAAAAAAGATGTTTCATTTTATTTGAAAGAGTTGCACAAAAAAAGACACACACAGAGATAAAGAGAATCGTCCATCTGCTAATTCACTCCTCCAATGGCTGCAACAACAGGAATTGAGCTAGTCTAGAAACAGGATCCAGGAGCTTCCTCTGAGTCTCCCACATGGGTACAAGAGCCCAGGACTGTGGCAATTTTCCACTGCTTTCCCAGGCCTGAAACAGGAGCTAGACTGGAAGTAGAACAGCCAGGAAACGAACTGGATACCTTATGGGATGCTGACTTACAGGTAGAGGATTAATCTATCTTACCACAGTGCTGGCTCCAAAGACAGGCTGCAATTTTAATAGCTAGACAGAGAAACTTAAGGCTAGAACAGTAGGAAAGTCAGGAAGCAGCAAACAAAATCTGTGAATAAAAGAGCTTCCTTGACACCATGATAGCTTTCACTAGACACAGAGAAAGAATCATCACAGATAAAGTTAAAAATCTAAGTGGAAAAAAATAATTCATTTGGGGCCAGCACAACACCTCAACTGACTAATCCATCACCTGCAAAGACTTGGGACCCTGCATCCATGTGGCAGACCTAAAGGAGGCTCTTGGCTCCTGGCTTCAAACTGGCTTAGCTCTGACCACTGTGGACACTTGGGGAATGAACCAGTAGATGGAAGAACTTTCTCTGTCTCTTCCTCTGTGTAAATTTGCCTTTTTAATAAAAAATAAATCTTTTTAAAAATCTACTGATAAATTCATTAAGTCAGAAGTTTTTGAGTAACACCCCCTCTCCCCCAAAACCCAGATTAAGTCCTACTTAAAGAATTTCTATGACATAAGAGGAAAAATATCTCATAGAAAAATGTGCAAAGTTGGGGAGAACATTTGGCCCAAGAGTTAAGATCTGGACGGAGATGCCTCCAGCTGCTATAAAAAGTCCCGGCTCTGCTTCCATTCCAGCTTTCTGCTAGTGTGTACCCAGAAAAGCAGCATGATATTGCTCAAGAGCCTGAATTACTGTTACCCATGGGGAAGGCTAAGTTCTGGGCTCTCAACTTTGGCCTTGCCCAGCTCTTCTGTTGTGAAAATTTGGGAAGTGAACCAAAAGATGGAAAATTTCTGAGTATCTCAATGACTAATGGATATAAGAAACAACCATATAAACCATCAAAATGAAATCAGCAATAATGTCACTTTTACCTATCACCCTGGAAAAAGGAAGAAAAAAGAATAACTAATTTAATGCTGGTTACACAGTGCAGAAATGGGCACCTTCAAATACAAAAGCTGCTACATAAATTTTACACCAATTCTATAACCATCTAAAATATAAAAGTATGATCACTTATGAACCAGTAATCATACATCTGCCAAGTTAAGAAATATGAGGAGACTTCAAAATCTCCACAAAAAATGTGCCTTTGGGGGCCATCACTGTGGCACACTGGAGAAAGCCACCATCATATGGGTGCTGGTTTGAGACCCAGCTGCTTCACTTCCTATCTGGCTTTCTGCTAATGTACCTGGGAAGGTAGCGGAGGATAATCTAAGTGTCTGGGTCCCTGTCACCCTCAGGAGACCTGGGAGGGGCTTCTGAGTTCCTGACGTTGGACATTTGGGAAGCACACCGGTAGATGGAAGGTATCTCCCTCTGTTTCTCCTTCTCTACCTCTGCTTTCCAAAGTGAATGAATGAGTCAATTGATGAAATGATCAACTATCTTAGACAATCAGCATTATCATTAATCCCACTTTCCTACAAACTTTCTAAAGTATTCTTGTATTTCTAAAAATATTTAGAATTTTATGCTATGTCTCAATGTAGCTTTTAAAATAAGGTGTGATATATAATAAACTACACATACCCAAAACAAACACACCGTCCTGTACGTTTTTAAGACAGCAAAAAACTCAGAAGCCAAAACCGAAAATAGTAAACAGGTGCTAGTTTGGCAAAGTAGTTAAGCAGTCTCTTAGAATATCCACATCCCATATCAAAGTACCTGGGAGTTTCCACTTAGCTCTCAATTCCAGCTTCCTGCTAACAGGCACCCTGTGAGACAGTGAGTGATGTCTCATGAGCAAGAACCCTTCACCCACACTGGGAGATTTTGATCTGAATTTTAGGTTTCTGGTTTCTGCTTATTGCAGCTCTGGCTATCAAAGGCATGTTAATCAGCAGATAGAAGATAATCATTCTCTCTGCCTTTCAACTTAGTAAGACACATGTAATCCATTAAAAAATGCAAAACAGATCACATCTACCATCCTCAGGGTTACTTATGACCCTTCCTACAACTTGTCTGAAAATAATAGTTACCTGCTTTCCATCATTTTAGCTTTTCTCTTGAGTTTTACATAAATGGGATTATATATTGTGTATTTTTTTCATCCACTTTTTACCTTAATTTTATTTTTATGGGAAAGTCAGATATCTATAGAGGAGGAGGAGAGAAAAACTAGATCTTCTGTCTGCTGATTCACTCTCAAAGTGACTGCAACAGCTAGAGCTGAGCCAATCCAAAGCCAGGAGCCCAGAGCTTCATCCAGGTCCCCCATACAGGTGCAGGGTCCCAAGGCTTTGGTCTGTCCTTGACTGCTTTCCCAGGCCATAAGCATGGAGCTGGATGGGAAGTGAGGCAGCCAGGATTAGAACCAGTGCCCATGTGGGATCCTGGTGTGTGCAGGGTGAGGACTTTAGCTGCTAGGTTATCGTGCTGGGACCCAACCATTTTCTTTAAGTTGACATAATTATTTGGAGGTTTATGCTGGCTATTGAATCAGGTTCACTCTTTTATTGATTTAATTACTATACATTGGATATACAAAAAAGTTCAAAATGCTCATGGAAAAACAGAATTAAAGAGTACTGCTTACTTATTCTCAACTTTATGAATATCCCTTGTATGACCTGTCCTTTTACCCATAGGTGGAAAACTGGGTTGATTTCTAGTTTTTAACTTATTACAAATAAAGGGGCTATGAACATCCATGTGTAAAGATTTATTTCCTATTATATTTGGAAAATAGAGAAATAGAATGGCTAACATTATGACAGACATACTGCTTTTTAAAAAACATATTTATTTTTATTGGAAAGGTGATCAGATAAACAGAGAAGAAGAGGCCTAGAGAATGATCCACCCATTGGGTCACTCCTCATGTGGTTGCAATGCCTGGAGCTGAGCCAAACTGAAGCCAGGAGCTTCTTTCGGGTTTCCCAAGTGGAGGCAGGGAACCAAGAGCTTGGGCCATCCTTTACAGCTTTCCCAGGCCACCAGCAGGGAGCTGGATGGGAAGTGGAGCAGATGAGAGAACAGGTGCCCATACAGGATCCCAGAGCTTGTGAGTGAGGATTTAGCCACTGTGCCATCGCGCTGGGTCCCAGCAAAATCTTCAATGTATTACTATTTCATTCCTATCAGCAGTTTGAAATGCCCCCAACCTATATGGGAGCTTGGCTATTCTACCTGCACTCCTGTATAGGTTGGGGGCATCCCAAAATGCATTCATAGAAAATGACAGCTATAGTGCTTGGGTCCCTGCCACTATGTGGAAGACCCAGCTGATGTTCTGGGCTTGTTTCTGCTTGGCCCAGCTGTGGATGCTGCAGGCATTCTGGGAGTAAACTGGTGCACAGATCTCTTTTCCCCTTTCCTCTTCTCTTTCAAGTAAGAATGTCAGTCAACATTTACAAAAATAGACACATCGACAAGGTCACACACCAAAGATCCCATCTCACTATACCTCACAAAACCTTTCAAAATTGGTTACTGCTGAGCTTAAGATATCACCTAAAATCCTTTTTGCAATTTAAAGAGGTCCTATGTTATCTGGTTTCCATTCTTCTTTAAAGACTTATTTCATGCCTTACTTCCTCTTCCTCTTTTTTCTTTCCTAACTGGCCATTTTGATGTTCTTCAAAAGTGCTTAGGTCCTTAGACCTTAAGGACTTTGAAATTCTGTTTTGTTAACCTAATAAAATTTACTGCAGATACTTCCCTAGTTGCTAACTACAACTCAACTTTCAGGTTCCAGGGCAGCTGTAAAAACCCAGTAGATTTGTCTTTTACTTTCCTCTCTTAATGGAACAACACACTTTGAATACACTTTGGTACAAAATTTATGACTATCTCAAATGATCCTGATAGTGAACCCTGTGATACCAGGTCCTAATATTTCTTAAGATATGAAGTCAAAATGCTCAACACATTTGTTCAAGAAATGGCCCTAATATTCTCATTCAGCTTAATTTCTTGGTCTTCCCTCCAGAAATTTACTTCATAATAATGAGTTAGTGTCAAAAGGTGAAAGAAAATAAACAACAACTAACATTTAAACAATCCTCACCTTAAAAGCACCAGGATCCCATATGGGTGCCAGTTCCGATCCCAGCATTCCCGCTTCCCATGCAGCTCCCTGCTTGTGGCCTGGGAAAGCAGCTGAGGATGGCCCAAGGCCTTGGGACCCTGTACCCACGTGAGAGAAGTTTCTGGTTCCTGGCTTTGGACTGGCTCAGCTCCAGCCATTGCGGTCACTTGGGGAGTGAACCATCAGATGGAAGATCCTCTCTGTCTCTCCTTCTGTCTATATATCTCATTTTCCAATAAAAATAAAAAAATAAATAAGTCAGCAGTTTTGAAAATGCAGAGGAAATTCCTGCACTGCATAAAAAAATCTTTAAAAAGCCACCACATACCAGAAAGATGTTACATTAAAAAGCAATATGTGCCATTCTGTCTACCACTGTAGAGTTGCTAGGTATCTACAAGCAGTAGGGCTGGTCATAGTAGAGTAAGCAGTCCCCAAAAGTGTTCAATTTCTGTTGCACACGTCAAAAAATGCAGGGTGATGCTGAACTTAAGGGTCTGGATACACAGTCTCGTCATGCAATATGTCTAGGTGAACCAAAAATCTAAGATGTTCTGCCATTACTACGAAGCTCAAAGTCTGATGAACCCACAGTGAGAGGATTATCACTGAAACGAAATTGTTCTTAAGCCAGAAAAGGAGGTGGCACACACAAAAAAATAAACTTCAGAAAAAAACTGAACAAAAATATGTAACTTGAGGATAAATTCAGCCTAATAAATGCAAATTATAAAAAAGAAGAATCACAAAATCTGACATCAAATATTATCTCCTGCAGTATACCCAACTGGTTGGGATTTTACACTACTTCCTCATGTCTTGATACTTTATAAATAAGACTCCTTTTACCTAGAGTATCTGTCTTCACTAACCCTCACTGCCTAACATTCTTCCACCTATCCTTTAACTTCCAAGTTTAGGAACATGTGTGATGCCTGTTTGGGATATCCACACCTTTTACCACAGTCCTAACACTGAATCTCACTTTGCTTCTAATCCAGCTTCTGGCTAACACACTGGGAGGCAGCCCATAGTAACTCAAGTACCCACATGGGAGACTTTAGGTGAAATTCCTAGCTCCTAGTTTCCCCTGGTCAGGTATTGGCTGTTGTGAGGATTTGGGTAATGAATCAGCAGACAGAAGTTTACTCCTTCTCTGTGTCACTCTGCTTTCCTGTGCCAGTGGCATCATCTACATGGGTGCTGGGTCAGGTCTAGATGCTCTACCTCTGATCCAACTTCTTGTTAACGGCCAGGGAAACACTGTAGAAGATGGCCCAAGTGTTTGAGTCCTGTCACTCATATGTGAGACCTGGATGAAGCTCCTGGCTTTGTCCAATGGCCACTGCAGCCAACTGAGAGTGGATGAAGATCTTTCTGTCTCTCCTTTTAATTTTTTTTTTTTCTTTTAAAGTAAAAGGGAGGAGGGTTAAGGAGAGAATTCACAATGAAAAGCAATTTTCTTTGTGTGTGTATATTTTATTTATTTTATTATTCCATGATACAGTTCCATAAGCTCTGGAATTTCCATCCCCTCCCAAATCCCCTAAAAAGTAATTTTCAAAAAGGTTTTTAGTTACAGAACAACCTTTAAGACTATTAAATATTAAGTAAATGAATGTAATGAACTTCAGCCACAGAAAGAGTCAAGAGTCCTACTGTCTCAGCAGTTGCATTGCTCTTTGTTCCAATGGCAACCTCTAACTCCCAGGTAACTCATACAATAAGTAAGTTGATTTAGTAAAGCCCTCCCAGGCTTTATTCACATTTAAAAACAAATGTTTTTATTCAAATGAATCTGCAAGACTTCAGAAGTCACCCAAGACATATTTCTTCAAGAAAATGTCACAATGAGAAAGAGACAGATGCCTAAGGCCCCTCATGTTCCATCTACTCCTCTTTATCACTATCCCTCCATTCATTACATCTCTCCATAGGACCTGATAACTATCTAGACAGCCCTACCCCACCCTTGTTCACTCCATCTATTTGACCATCTATCTGACCATACTTTGGTCCTGGATCTCCTCCAACTGCAAATTCATTCCAGCAGTAGATCCTCTCATATCCTGTCAGGTGGCAGGGAGTATGGGGTATAGAGGGAAGAACTACTCTATTAGGAAGGCTGACATTAACTCATTATCAGACTTAAAAACTTATAATTTGCTTTACATAAAACATTTACTATTCATATTTGCTATAAATATACAACATAAATTTCGTATAATTCAAAAATATTAATGAATGCTACTTTTAGCGTAGTAACTCAAACATTTGTACTTTATTCTTCTGAAATTTCAAAGAAATGCTTGTCCTAGATAAAATAAAAAACAAAACAAACAAAAAGCCCCTGAAAATAGAATAAATTTCCTAATTAACATAAGGCTTTAAATGCCTCATATAATATAAACACAAACCTGTATGGGTGGAATATCTGGCAGCGATGGAAGGTTTTCTGGATTGGTAACTGAGGGGATTAACTCTATTGCTGTAACAGATGGACTGGTAGGACCTCGGTTTGCATTGGCCATAGTTGCTGTAGTAGGGCTTGTAGGGTTGATTGTGGTATTGTGTACCGATACGACAGGAAAGGGTCCAGCATGTCCTGGGTTTGAATGCTGTTAAAAGAAAAGGTAAACATCATTTGTTTTAATGGACAGGATACCTAAATACGAACAATACTTTTACAACGGCTTTTAGAATACTTACGAGGTTTTGATACCTGTGGCTCAAGAACAAAGAAATGATCCCTCTCATAATCATGCAGAAGAATACATCAAACTTGGCTACTTTATCTCTTTAGTCAGTAGTAGCTATGGAAAACCAGACTTGCCAATCAGCCTGATGATATACTATTTCATAACAAGGAGATTTAGAAGCCTCCAAGATTTTAAAGTGGAAGCCAAGAAATCGCTGTTACATTTATATTCTTCCTGCAAGGAGTTTTTCCTAGCAAAAATAACTGTATCATGTGCTTGACATCGTTTTTAAAAATTACAATTTAGAGAAAGGAAATACACCAGTTCCCAACTCTAAAACATATATGCCTAACTGAGTAATTCAGAAACTGAGATAATTCATTGTGAGGGCTGTTAGAAGGATCATTTAAGGTAACACAGGTGAAAATCCGTGAAAAATAAATCATGCAAATATAATCAGTTGAAATATTCAAAAACTAGAAGCACTAACAGTGATCTCTTTAGCAGCAACCCTAAAGTCTAAGAAAAATGCCGTGAGACTGTCTGATTCTGTAGCTCTGACATACTTCAAGATGGTGTACCTGGCCGTCATAATGTTTGAACACAGGTATGTGTGAGTATGTAAACTATTTAATGAAATTAATATATAAATATATAACATGAGTGAGAAAACAAAGAGGCTCCATCTGTCAAAAAATGTATAACTAAAAATAACTTTGCTTTCAAACACTCATTATTTTTAAAACATTGATAAATCTTATCATTGCTGCAAATTTAAGAAATTTTTTATTAAAATATATTTTATTTTTCAGCATTACAACAGGCTGATCTATACCGATATAACTCTACAGAGGAAGTAGGAATAAAACCCTAGGAGAAAAAATTATAAAATATCACATTTTGAAAGAGCTTACAGTGATATTTGAGATTCTAGATTCTACAGGTGAGCAATCTTTTCTCTGCCAAGGATCATTTGGATCTTTATAACATTGTTCATAGATCACACAAAATAATTACCTTAAAATTTAGCTGCCACAGACTTAAGGAATTTCAAGCTCTGCCTGTCATGGTTGCCCTGGCAGGACCAGACCAAATTATTTTTATTGACTTAATACAACCCATGGACCTATGTTTGCATTCCTGGTAAAAGTATGATGTAAAATTTTCTACTTCATAATGCAAATATTTACAATGTGCTTTTTAAGGTATGACTTTTGTGGGTCCAGCACAGTAGACTAGCGTGGCAGCTAAAGTCCTCACCTTGAATGTGCTGGGATTGCATATGGGCACCTGCGCTAATCCTGGCGACCCCACTTTCTATCCAGCTTTCTGCTTGTGGTCTGGGAAAGCAACGGAGGACAGTCCAAGGCCTTGTGACTCTACACCTGCATGGGAGACTTGGAAGAGGTTCCTGGCTACTTATTGGCTTAGCTCTAGCCATTACGGCCGCTGGGGAATGAATCAACAGATGGAAGATCTTTATCCCTGTCTCTCCTCCTCTCTGTATATCTGACTTTCCAATAAAAATCTTATTAAAAAAGAATTACTACTGGAATTTTCCAGTTAATATTTTCAGAATGTGGTTGAGCACAGGCAATTAAAACTATGGCAAGTGAAGATATGAATTTTGTGACTATTTCCACTAATAATAGAAAATTTAAATGGAAATCTTCAAATGTGGAGAAGTCCATATGTTTCAGATTTCTAGAAGTACTTGGGTCAAATACTGAAAGACCAGTACTCTAGGACAGTGTTTGTCCAGCTGCAATGATACAGACTAACTTCAGAAATGCAGTAAAAACTAATGTGTTAGATTCCAACATGGCTGAATAGAGAAAATATATGCAAATTTTGATCAAGGAGAGAAAACAGAAAAAAAGCAGAGGAAGTGGAGACCCAGGAGAGAGTCAGAAGTTTGCAAATGCAAAGAGGAGGAAGCCTTGGAGCAGCATGAAGAGCACAAAGCTGCAGTGGCGAGCAGGGAAACACTAGTGACACCCAAGCTGAAGGCTGCAGGAGATGCCAGCTGCTAAGAGCAAGGTGAGAGCCAATCGCAGCAGTCCATACTGCTGCTGACAGGGTCTGAAGACAGAGTCGGGCCTGGAGCCTTAATGGGAGGCAGAATACCAATGAAAGAAAAAACATTTTTTTCCTCCCATTGCCTACAATGGCACTGGGGTATCAGCAGTGAGAAAGTGCCATTTTAATGTCAATAGAGACTGCGGAGGCTCTCACTTAAGTGAATAAGGGGATTGCATTAGTGGGATAGATCCATGGTTCCCACTAACTTTGAGTCTAGCCTGGAGGGCTGGCAAAAGGCTGGAAACCCATTTACGATTATAAGATGCTCCAATCTCCAACCCCACCACAGGTTTCAGGACTCAAAAGCCCATCACTCCCACTAGAGAGCATGAATTGGGACGGGGGCAGACCAGGCTGGGTGGGGTTTCAATACTTGTTGGCCTCATGTGGGCTGGATCAGGGGAAAGCCAGGCTGGGCTGACTGTTCCTACTGGTGCATGCATAAATCAGAGTGGGTGTGGGTTGGTTGGGCTTTGCCGCAGCATCAGCTGGCAGATGCTGGCACTGGGGGCTAATTCTGTCAAGTTAAACTATAGAACCACCTGGAGAATGCAAGGTCCAGGAGTAGGAGTGGGCCCAGTAGGAAAAGAGTGGGTACCTTCCCCCTGGGTTGCCAATCTGACTGGTGAGCATGAGAACCAGGACTGTGGCAGGCATGATTAGACAGCAGGTGGCACCTGCTGGCAGATGTGTGGGCTAGATAGTGGGGCTGGTCGGGTTAAACTAGCCTTCAATGCCCACTGACATGTATGAGAGCTTCATAGGATGTGGGACAGACTGGACCAGCCTGCTGTACATACTGGCAAGCATGGGAACCAGCGAGGGGATGGCCCTGATGGGGGTTAATGTGGGTTGCTCTGACTAGGCTGTAGCTCCCACTGGTGTATGCAAAGGCTGAGTGAGCAGGATCGGGCTGGTCTGCAATACCCATTGGTTTGTGTAAAAGATAGGGCCAGGGACGGAGCTAACCCAAAAAACTGTAACCACCAGCATGTGCTTAAGCTCTGGGGTGACAGAATGTGATGGACCCTGTATTGGCAAGCACACACAAGAATGAGGTCTGGGATCACCTCAGATGAAGTTTCTACGGGAATCCCCCGAACTGAATCACTGGACTCAGACACCCAAACCATGGAGAGAATAATAGCAGGTTTCATGGTCTGACCATGGAGTGCATGGGTCAGAGCTGGGCCTCCTCAGTGGCTTAGACAGAGCAGTGGACAGCATATCCAAGTGCACATGGAAGATATGGCAGTACACTGGAGTCTGTGGAGGACACCTGGTACCATAATAGAGGACGGAGGATAGAACAAATCGATCGACTCTCCTGGCCAAGTGTTGGCAGTGAATAACTGGGCAAACGGAGGCTCTCAGGTAGACTACGTTAATCAGTGAATTCTGAAGGGATTTCATCGTGCTTGAAGTGGCAATAATTCAGAACTGTTGAATTATTGAAACCTCATGAAGTGTCCTGGAGCATGCCCCACATCGGGGACCCTGGAGTGGTGTCGAGTGGCTGTCTTCCATCCCAGCATGCAGAGCTGTTTGGGATGCTGAGTGTGGCATTGCTCCTTGTCTTCCCCTCCCCCCAGATATAGGAAAGTAAAAAAGAGAATGTGGAAATGGTGATCTCACTCACCTTCCTGTAGCCCTTGACTCTAATCACCCTAATCAACTATGTAAAAATCATCAAAAATAAAACTAATCAATAATTAATAATAATAATAAAAAAGATATTCTATGCTCTCATGCTTATGGAAAGGAAAAACGAGCAGGTATAGCCATCCTGTATCAGACAAAACAGATGTTAACACACACACAACACACACACAGTTCGACAAGAAAAAAGAGTATTATATTATGATTAAGAGAACAATTAAAAATGTGACTACAGCAAATGTGTATGATCTGATGCCAGGGAACTTGGCTATTTATAACAGATGTTAATGGATCTAAAAATAGACACAGACTTCAGTACAATAAAATTGGACACTTCAACAACCCCCTTTATCCAATACTCAGAACAACCAGACAGAAAATCAAAAAAGAAGCAACAGAATTAAACTATTCTATAGACCAAATTGCTGTCTACATAACATTTCATCCTACATCTAGCTATAGAATGAACAAGTCTTTTCATTAGAGCAAACAGCCACCAAAACAAAACAAAACAAAACAAAAAAAAACCTTAAGCTTGGGCTGGTGTTGTGGGTACAGGATGTTATATCTCTGCTTGCAATGCCAATATCCCATATGCATACCAGTTTAAGTCCCAATTGCTCCACTTCTGATTGAGCTCCCTGGTAATGACCTGGGAAAAGCATCAGCAAATGGTCTGTGTTTGGGTCCTGCACCCACGTGGAAGACCCAAAAAAAGCTCTTGGCCACTGCTTCAGCCTAGCCCAGACTCAGCTGCTATGCCCATTAGGGGAGTGAACCAGTGGATGGAGGATTCTCTCAGTCTCTCCCACTAACTCTATGTTTCAAAAACAATAATAATAATAGTTATTATTGGGGCCTGATGGCGTGGCCTAGCAGCTAAAGTCCTCGCCTTGAACGCGCCAGGATCCCATATGGGCATCAGTCCTAATCCCAGCAGCTCCACTTCACATCCAGCTCCCTGCCTGTGGCCTGGGAAAGCAGGTGAGGATGGCCCAAAGCTTTGAGACACTGCACCCGTGTAGGATACTAGGGATACCTGGCTTCAGATCAGCATAGTACCGGCTGTTGTACTCACTTGGGGAGTGAATCATCGGATGGAAGATCTTCCTCTCTGTCTCTCCTCCTCTCTGTATATCTGACTTTCCAATAAATCAATCTTTAGAAAAAAAAATAATTATTATTATTACTAATGGACAGGGGACTGTGCTTGCTGATTCTATATGTTAGGAGATATATAATGGAAATATAGTAGAGACTGATATGTTCAGATACGAAGACAAAGTGCTACATCTCTATGCATACAGACCAGAGATGGACTCCCAGTGAAAGAACTGAAACTATCCTAACAGTAAGATGATGGACTCCCTTCTACATTGTTGAGAAACACTTTAACAACAATGCAATGGACTTGTGACTGTTCATGAAGGACATCCATTGTAAAACTAGAGGGGAAATCAATGTGGAGAAGGGGGACCTTGGGGAAGGGCAAGGGCAACCCCAGAGCCTATGGAACTATATCATAAAACAAATATGTTTAAAAATTTAAAATAATAATAATAATAAAAACCTTAAGCAAATTGGGTACAGAAGGAACAATTCAACACAATCAGGGCAATATGCGACACCACAACTAGTATAATACATGGGGAAAAGTTTGGAGCATTTTTACTAAGATCTGTAACTAGACAAGGATGCCTACTTTCACCAGTGCTATCAATACAGGTCAGGAAGTTTAAACCAGAGCCATTAGATACGAGAAATAAATCAAAGGTATACAAATTTGGAGAGGAAGGAAATAAAATTATCCCTGTGTGCAGATGACACTTATATTGCGGAACCAAAATTCTCTACTAAAGAGGTTACTGGAATTTATAAGAGTCTGGTAAAGTTGCAGAATACAGATTCAATACACAAAAATCAATATCTTTTGTATACACAGATAATTCCATGACTGAGAAAGAACTCATCAGATCATCCCATCCAGTTTCTACCCAAAAAGCTAAACACCTTGGAATAAATTTAATAAAGGTGAAAGATCTCTAGTGAGAATTACAAACCATAAAAGAAACACATATAAGAAGACACTGAAAAAAAGAACAAGAAATTTCCCATGTTTGAGGATTAGAAGAATTTATACCATCAAAGTGTCCATACTACTAGGTCTCAGACCTAGAAAAAGAAAAAAAAATCCTAAAATGTATACAGAAATAAGAGACCATAAATAGCTAAAGCAATCTTAAACGACAAAAAAAAAAAAAAAAGCTGGAGGTATCACAGTACCAGACTTTAAAACATTCTACAGGGCAACTGTAATTAAAATACTTTGTACTTGCACAAAAACATACATTTTATTAAATAAATGGAACTGACCCAAACCACAGAAATTAATCCAGGAATCTACAACCAAGTAGTCTTTGCCAAACAAGCTGAAATCAATCCCTGGTAAAAAGGGCAGTCTCTTCAGTAAATGGCAATGCTAAATTGGATATGTATTTGCAGAGGTATGAAACAAAATCCTTAGCTTATCGGCTTATAGAAAAATCAATCCAAAATGGATCAACAATCTAAACCTACAACCTAATGCTATCAAATTAGTAGAGGAAAACATTGAGGAACTTCTGTAAGACACTGTTGTTCAGAACCCAGATGCACAGGCAATCAAAGCAAACATAGATAGATGGTATTACATCAAGCTTAGAAAGTTCTACTCTGCAAAGGAAGCAGTCAACAAAGGGAAGTAACAGAGTTAGAGAAAATGCATATAAACTATGCCAACTAATAAAGGATTAATATCCAGGATCTATAAAGAACTTAAAAGACTCAACAACAACAAAACAATCTGGTAAAGAAAGAAAATAAACAGGCTATGTTTTTAAAGAAATATAAACAGTCAACAGATACATGAAAAAATGTTCAGGGCCATTAGCCACCAGGGAATTGCAAATAGAAACCACAATCAGGCGTTACCTCACCCAGATACAAAAGGTACCCTAAAACAACTGCTGGTGGAAATGTAAACTAGTTTAACCAATATGAAAGAAAGCATGGAGACTCCTCAGAAATCTTAAAATACATTTACCATGTGATCTAGCCACACGATTCCTGGAAACTTACCTAGACAAAATAAAATCAGCATATGAGAGTCATTTGTAGCCCCAGGTTTATTGCAGCTCAATTCACAATAGCTAAAACATGGAATCAATCCAGATGTCAGTGAACTGATCACTGAATAAAGAAAATGTATGGAGTACTACTTGGCCATAAAAAGAATGAAATTCTTTTACAACAAAATGGATGTAACTAGAAAGCATTATGCTCAGTGAAATATGTCATTTTCAAAGTCAGAGAACATGCTTCCCCTCCATACGTTGCAGCTAATACACAATGTAATAACTTTTACAGGAATGAAATTATCTCCTTGGGAGATGACTTTTAGCTTTTAGCCCTTGCTTTGCTCCAGTAGAAATGTGGTCTTCCTAATTTATAGTTGTTGAATGTTTACGACTGGTGGTAAATTGAACCTGTGAATATAGGGTGAATTAAAACTGTGTCTTTGCCAAAATCGATATAAAGAGAGAGTTTGGGGGATAGGCTGGGGAGGGTAGAAATATTCTTGCAACTGTTATCTATGGAACATATAAATCTATTCACTTTATGTCAATAAAAATAAGTTTTAAAAACAAAGGAAAAACTTATGTATTATTTAGCATTTCCCTACTGGGAATTGTGATTCAGTCATTATGGCCAGAGTTCCCCATTTCACCCAAACAGAATAGGAATTTAAATTGCTTTTAAAGCCTATTTTCAGAAACACCACTGTAAAAGCCAAAAAATGAACTCCCTTATTTTATAACCAGAAAAGCTATGTTAAAACTGCCTTATTATATAATCACATCTACCTTACAAATATAAACTACTGTTCCGGCAAAGAGTATCAAACATGTCTACCAAAAAAGTTTATTTTTCAAGATTAAGTCTATCTACACCCTAAAAAAAGAAAAACCCAATATACTTGGAGAGAGAAAAAACAACAACAACAAAAAAACATTAGCCAGCTCCACTACCTGCAACTTTTTGTCAATTAATTAGGATCAAAAGCCCATATTAAAAGAAAAGTATTGAGAAACCAATATTCAGATCTTGATTTTTATCATTATCTCTTGTGACTACAGCTAAATCATAAGCACTTTGAATTATTCACTTCAACAAACTGAACGATTTGAACTGCATCAGGGATTTTTAATATATAAACATGAGCAGTTTAAAGAGATCAAAGAAGCTCTTAAAACCGAATACAAAACTTCACCTGTATGATTTTTCTTCAATAAAAGGATATAGAGCATTAATCAAATTCTCAAACATATCAAAGACTAACCTCCACTAACCGATTTTTTTTTAAATGGTGTCTTTTAGATTTAAAATTGTGTGATTCTTACAAATGTAACTCTAGGCATACTTGTCTTTGGAGGTGTGGCTGCATCAGGGAATACTGAGGGCTGCTGTGCCTGGGGATTCCTGGAATTCTGGCAGCATTCTGAGCCAGTCTCATCTGATGGGCCTGAAAAGCTCCACAGTTCATGTTGCTTCTTTGCATTGTTTGCACACTGATCAGTCTTGGTGGCTATAAGAAACAGAAATCGCAATTCACATAACAATTTTCCAAATAAAGCTATTACAAAATATTATGGTAAAACTTTAAGTTAGTCAAGACAGAAGGGTATAAAATGCATTAAGTAGCAAGGTGAGTCATTCTTCTCATTTCTAGCCTCAAGTCAAGACTAGCAATTTAACTAGTGTTTGTGTATCATTTCCAAATTTTCCTATTATCCTCTCTCAAGGATATTTATGGATATAGGCTTATATTTAAAGCATTATCATCATATCCCATCTTCAGCAATGTATGTCAATGTGATGGAGCAAGCTAGCCAAGGGAATTGGAATGATTTGAATAAATGCATGAAGAACCAGATCAGTTTGGGACAAAAACAAAGCGGGGTTCTTTGACCACAGCATACATGAAACAAAAAGAATGTGGTGTTGAGGGATAAGAACTTCTAGAGCAGTTAGTGAATTAATTTTGTTTCTCATAAATCATCTACTTATTAACTTTATTCAAATCTCCTTCATATCACAACAGAGCAAATATTTAAACTCTGACCTTTAAATCCTGTTCTGAAAGGTATAATTCATCTGTCTAGGACAAAGTGTAGTTCTGAGATCACCTTCACTTGCCAGTGATACAGCACCATTATACTGACCTGCTGTTGTAACATCTGAGGGGCTGCTTGTCGAGGATGCTGCTGTGTTGTTGTTGTTGTAGTAGGTACAGGTGCTGGTGGTTGCTGCATCCTCATTTGTTGCAACTGCTGATGTTTCTGTGCATATACTTGTTGTTGCATGTGCTGGAGTCGAAGCTGTGCTAAGTTAATCTGTCCAGGGGTTTTACTAATGTGGTTCGTCCCTGGAGGAACTTGCCCAACTACAACATTAGGAGTATAACCAGGAGCTGGCTTACTTTCTATTACAAGATTACCTGAAGGATTTTAAAAAGAAAATTTGCACATTACCAACTAATTCAATTACTTTGCAGAGTGATCAGACCACCAGCTTTTTGCTTCCTCTGACAACTATCAGCATCTCAAAGATTCCAGAGGCACAACATGGATAGGAATTATGCTTAAATATAGTGTCATCAGAAACCTAACATAGTCAAAAGTCAAAAAATGATTTCATTATCTAGAATAATATTTTCTCATGTTTGTGTTCAACTAATTTGTTTGAAAGGTAGAGATATAAACAGAGAACTTTAATCCAATGATTCACTTCCCAAATGGCCCTATCAGGAAAGGTTTGGCCAGGTAATAGCCAGGAACGTGGAAGTCCATCCGAGTCTCCCACGTAACTGGCAGGAGCAGAAATACTTGGGCCATTTTCTGCTGCTTTCCCAGACACATTAGCCAAATTGGAAGTGAAGCAGTTGGGAACTGAACCAATATTCGTTCAGGATGATAGTGTCACAGGCAACAGCTCAACTTGCTATACAACAAGCCCAGACCCTGCTCTCATTCTATATGTACAGAGATGTATAGAAAATTAAGAACTCAAAGAAATAGTACAGGCTACTCATCTACTTGGTCTTGCATTCTCCCAAGAAGAGTTTAAGATACTAATACTAGTCTCCCAATACTGTCTTCAACTGCCTTTGAAATATCAAAATGTACAGGGCAGAGTAACACACTGCTACAAAACTGTCTTCTGTGGAAATACTGTATATCTTTAAAAACAATTCATGTTCTTAAAAGCAACAGTTTTTCTTGCTTTTCACAGAGCCATACCTTTCTAAGTAGAGCATAAATTTCAAATTAACAGACAGCTATAAAATTTGGCAAGTATTTCCTATAATGGGCCAGACAGTTAACTATGTTATTCTTGGCAGGCCATGTGAAATTTGTCAAACAGCCTTCCTTTGGTTTTTTGCATTGGTACAATGCTTGAAAATGTAAAAGTCATTCTAAACAGCGATACCACAGAAAAACAATTTGATATTGGCCTTGACTATAGCAAAATCTGAGTGTCTATTTTCAGCAGATTATTTTTATTTTTTTCTTTAAACAAAGGACCATCCAGTTCAGTTTTTGCAGTTCTCACTGTTTAGAATTTAACATATTGCAAAAGTGACTTAATCCAGACAATTCTTGCAGGGAGGTTTTTTTTGTTGTTGTTGTTGTTATTATTATTTTACCTTAAATTGAGTTCTCTGTATCTTTTACCAATGGCTTTTGGGTCTAGATCTTGGAGTGACAAAAGCATAGCCCTCTCTTTCATGTGAAAACTACATTCATTCTAATATCCCTGGAGACATGACTATCACACATGCCAGCTTTCTGAAAATCTTCTTTCTGTATGTAACTGGTATAAACTAAGAAATTCTTCAAAGAATTAAGAAATAGTTGTTTTTATGTAAGAAATAGTCCATAAAAATGGTACTTAAAAGACAAGGTAGAGTTATAAATGATACATATTAAAAAACACCACATAAATATACGATGATGCAGTAACAAAAGCAAGTCATAGCTAAAGTGAGATTCCCAAGAACAGCACAATTTTCCAAGTATACATTTTAAATTTTTTTTAATCTAAATTTTATCTTAAATATTTTTTCCCAATTCAGTGTTTCAAGTTACACTCATTAAGACTTATTACTTCTCACCTAAATTAACTACATTCTTTGCCCAGAAGGTAGGATCACAATGGAAACGTATCGCTCCATTAGCAGCGGGGACAGGATCACATCGCGCTTTTAAAATATGACGCAACTGGAAAGTAATCTTAAAGGAAAAAAGCCACATTAGTTTAAAAAATTAAATCCCAAAAATGCAGACATTGAAAAAGGCTTATACAAATAATCTTGAAAAAAATTCCTAGAAACTGTACTTTAAAAGAACTACAACATGTTTTTCAACAAAATAAACTCATACTAATTAGTTACAACATGTTAGACTCCATCTTGAGGCACAAAAAGAACCAAGACATCAGCTTGAAAGTAGCCACTATTTGAGCAATTTGAAATCTGCTAAAATGGAACCAAGAAAAAGCATCAAACGTATACTTAAGTACCCTAAAAGTCTATGGCGACCATGTTCTAAAAGTTGGCAGTTTAGAACGGTAACTTCTTATAAGCACAGGCAAGACAATTAACCACAGAAAGAACAGCCAATACCACAGACATTTCCATTAGTTCAGCTTTCAAAACTGACTGAAAATTAAAGCAGACTCTATGGCATGGGTACCAGAACTATTATCCCCTGATCAGTTACACACAAAGGCAGGGCTTTCAAATTAATTTTTAAGTAAGGGGGATCAAGATCCTAATGCATTTCTTTTAAGATTTTTAACAAAATCTGAAACAAGGTTTTACTAGCACCTGGTCTTAAAACATCATTAAAATGGTATTCACTCTTTTTCAGTTAATAACACAAAAAAAGACTGTACTAACAGGAATAAATTCCCAGCAGCTCAGATCTTCAGGGAATGCCTGGTGTCATCACTTATTTATAAAAATGTGTCTTGAGCTTGATGGAGCTTATGCTGAAAAAGTTTGTATTCTATCATTTAATTCCACAAAGTTGATCACATACTATTGTACACAGGGTCAATCTCAGATGCAATAGATTTTTGTCAATATTTAAATTAGGAATTAAATCCATGAAATTTATGTTTGTATTTCTGCCATTTCTGGTAATAAGTTGCTTTAACAAACCAGGTATCTTCAAAATAGTACATATTAAATGGTTCCACTTATATGGAATTCTAGAAAATGAAAGAAAACAGCTCAGTGGTAGTGTGAGGCCAAGGTAAAGGACACCAAACATATTTTTGGAAGTGATGAAAAATATCCTATAACTTGATATGGTGGTGGTAAAATCTGTCAAAATTCAAATTTATACCTTAAACAGAAGTACACTGAATGTAAACATTTCAATAAAGCCAATCAAGAAAAAGTAAAGATACTAAATGTCTTACCAGTCTCTTGCTGTATAGCAGTGCTGTGCTGCTGCCACTAGCAATTGCCCAGTTTGTAAAGTTCATAACATGCTTCACCTGCCGGGATAAGCCTGTGATGTCATTCTGCTGCTGTAATAACTTCATCTGTCTTTCTTTTGTAACATTCTGAAACAGAAAAACAGCTTCACTGAAGAATTCTGTATGAAAAAAAAAATCCAAATTTCTATTGCAAATTGACATAATACCTATCGTTCCTTTAAAAATGGAAAAAGTGGAAAAGTTATAGCTATTTAATGAGCCTGTGATTGATCAGATTCACTGATCACAATGGGTCTAAAACTCAATTCTCTACATTAAAATGCAGTCCAGTTACAGAAACTAATGTTGACTAATGTGTCTTTTCTTTTAGCACCTAATATGTTTATGAGCTTTTAGAAATAATTTCAGGGATAATGACTTTTTAGAAATAATTTTATATAATATAAGCTGACTACAGATTTCAGGCCAATGAAAAATGTTGTGCTACTAGTGCCACCTACTGATGAGGCAAGAAGAGGCTGAAGCGAAAATCTCTTCCCTTACTAACTGAAAAAGATAAAATTCCAAAAATGTAAGAGGAAGAATTAAAAAAATTTTCGGTATGAGCAAAGTTCATAAAGAACAAAGTGGAAGGGAGGACTGACGAGGTTAAAAAAATCAATTACAGGAAAATGCAGCAAAGGAAAAATAAACTGCTTTATAAGAACTTTCAGAAGGAATCGGTATCTTCCATGCACTTTGATAGCATGCCAAATAATCTATCTACTGCTTTCTTAACTAAGTTGTCCCCAAAACGATACTATATGTTTTACTGCACAATGTTGTTCCTCAAGAAACAAGGTATTCACTTATAAAGTGACAAATGTATTTTAATGAGAAGTTTGGGTTGCAACTTCACTAGAAATCCAGTTTTATAAAACTTTGGAAAACCTCTCTTTAACAAAGCTGTTAACATCCATTTTTCAAATGACCATCATGTAAGTAGTTTCATATATTTCATACATAAGAATCAAAAACGTTTGATTCAAAAGCTCTTAAAACATTTTACAAATATTTTTAGATTTACAGCTAAAATATATTTACAATAAATTAAAATGTATCAAAAAAGTTACTGCTACGTGCTCTCCATTCACATGAAGGGGAAAAATAATCTGTCAGGGTTAAATGCAATAGGCTAGAGATACAGCAAGAAAGAGATCCCCAATTTCAAAGAAACAGGGAGGGTACTTTTCATCTTACAACTATGTTTCAATGGAAAAGGAATATTTAAAAGAAATTCAGAGAAACATTCTGTTCATATAAAAGCTACTGTTGACAATCTGAGGTTAACAGAAGTCAAACAGTCAAATACATAGCTTATATTTTTATATTTAGGCTTGCAGATAACATAATCCTATGCCATTTGAGCCTAGTTATTAAGAACATGAAATTTTCAAACAAAAAAAAAACCCACAAATGTTTCAAAATTTCAACAGCTTAGAAGATTTATTCTTGAAAGGTGCTGAGAACAAATCAACTGAGGGCCAACGAGACAAATCCAGTTAGAAACTAATTTGTATTTCACAAACTAACTAGATTCTCATCTAGACATGGATATCTATAATATTAACCTCAAAACAGATAAAACAAAGACCTAATACTACCAAATTATCGACTAAGTTTAAAGGGTTGTACAATTTAAAATAAGTAGCATTTTTGAAAAAAGTATATTTACAAGACTCAAGCAGATGCTCAACACGCATTTTTTATATGGAGGTGCCCTGTGGGGCAGGGGTAAGAAATGTGGGCTTGCTTTGTCTTCATTTTACATCACATTTCATTATTTCACTTCTAAGAGGATATACTATCTCCTGATGCATATCGTTAAAATCAGTGTCATTAACTGGGCTCCAAAGTAACTTTAAAAAGAAAAAAAGGGTCTCTTTCCCAGTAGCAAATGAAAAAAAACCCTTCATTTTATATTTTACTTTACTTCCATACCCCCCAACCCATCTAAAAGAGCTTTCAATAAACATTAAAAACAGCTAAAGAGCAAGAGAAGCAGTTTTTGTTTTATTTTGGCTTTGAACCATACCTCTAGCTGCTGTAAGAGAGATTTTCCTTTCTTATTAATTTCATTGATAAGGGTGAAAATGGCCACTTTAATTTCCTGTTCTACTCGTTTGTTAGTCTCATTTACTTCTTTTATCCTGAATAAGAGAAATGCATCATTAGGTTATCAACTTATCCTATGTCTCTGAGGCATCAACTGTTACAGAAATTCATCCAACTGGGCACTTAACCGAGTAATTAAAATTAAAACTTTGTCAAAATGTAAAACCTATGTTTCAGCAAACCTGACCACTCAATTTGGTCCAAACAAGCTATGTATACAGACAAAGAATGAATTCAGTATTTAGTAATATTAAATCAAGCACATAAAGGCAAGTTTATTAAGCTGGATGGTAATTTCCTTAGTCATTTATGACACTGATGTGAAAAAAAAGATCTGATACCAAGGATGGCTAATTAGTGTCAAATTGGCACATTGATTCTATTTAATCATAATGCTTTAAAAGAACAATGTGCAAAGGAATGATATCACAACTGATATTATCTTTCTGAAAGGGTAAGAGTTGAACTCAGGAGAATTTGTTTTCATTTATAACTTAACCACTTCACATGTATTCAGATATATCTTTAATGTGTTCTCAAAATGGACGTCTACTGCATAAAGCAAAATGCATAAAACATTTTCAATCCACTCAAAAGAATAAATATTAAGATAATTTTAGAAAGAGCTACAAACACTGACAGTGTTTATTAAAGTTGGATTGCAAACATGAAGTGGCTAATACGTTAATACTTATAAAATAGAAGGTGAGGAATTCCACCAATATAAATACAATAAGACATCAACAACAATCAGTAGAAGCAGCCTTCAATGGTCACACATTTTACTTCTGTACAAACTATAATCCGCACTTTCAGCCCTTAAACTACCTTTATTTGCCAAATTCAAATAACTGAAAAACACTCCAAGCAACAGTAATATTATTTATCTTTCTTTGTCTGTATAGCAATACTTATTTGGATACTTATTTGAAAATTTAATTGAATTGTGTTCTTGTCTTATTAGATTGAATGGAAGACACTGAAAAAAAAAAAGGGCACTAGTTACTAACAATATGCAGTAAAAGTCTCAAAGATAAAATGATTAAGCCAAAGGTTAAAAACAGTAAGCATGCTAAATGCAGAAAATTCTTAGCTGTAGCTATTTTTACTAAGCCTAAACAAGTTGAGCAAGTATTCAACTACTAAGAAAAAATGTGTACTACAAAAAATAATGGAGAGGTCAATGAATATTATGATTTACAAGGGAAATTTTCACAAGAGACTTTAATACTTCTTTTTAAGCTCTTTGGAGATGAAGTCACTAATTCTTCCAACCCTTTGCAATTTATTAACAGGTAAATGATTTGTTATACTTCTATATATAAGTTCAGAAACATCTGCAAAGATTTTTACATTTCAAAAATTTACATATAAAAATATGGGATCACTATATGAAATCAACTTCCTCTGAAAGGGGACATTTATCTATCAATTGTGAGAAGGTAAAGTTATCCAACACAACCGTAGCATATTAGTAATTTAACCTAAAACATTCTGATGGAGAAAACCATCAAATAACAATGTCTTTATAATTATTTTATCTACTAGAAGCCCTGGAAGAGCCTTTTCTTTCCTTTTTGTATCACTTAAGATGAAAATTTCTGCCATATGTTAAAGTACTATTTCATGGATGTATTCAACTACTTAGTATTTTTGGCATATGAGGATAACTTCAAGTGGCTTATGAAAAACATAAAGTATAAAGGTTTTGATGAACAAAAGTTTGAAATTTATGCAAACTTCATCATAACACACGTGTCTCTGAATTTCAGTCTATTTTTTGTGTTTATAAAATATGGTTTTAAATCAACAAACTAAACACATACCTATTCATACCTCTAGGAATTGACAAGTTGTAATTATGTCAGCTCCAAGTGCTTATCTTTACAGTGCAAAAGTTCTAACTTCTTTAATTTGCTCTCTCATGTAACTTACTCTCACTTTTACTATAAATTATTTATTCACAAATATATCAAAATAAATAACTTTTAAATAATAATGGCAAATATAAAAACAAAAGAAGCTAAAATCTGACAATTTGCTATGTGCCCATAATTTTACTCTATATTCATCTTATATGCACCTATTAAGATAAGTTCTATTTTTAATGCCTATTTCACAGATGGGAATATCTGTTAATTTTGATATTCTCTCCTGAACATTTTATATTTACACACAGTCTCTCATTTGTGTACTTCAATGGTCTTAATATTAATTTGTTTTCCTGTGTTAAAGGCTAATGGAGTAGGGTTTTGCTTATTATAAAATAAAGATGTAATTTAAAAGAGTATAACAGTTTTGGCTGGTTGAAATTTGCTTAACCAACAAAAATAATACCAAATTCAAACTATACCATTTCCCTCCAAGAAGAAAGCTTTTTATCTATGCTTAAAATATTATAGTAGAAAAACAAATTTAAAGTGGACCCACTTTAACAATCTTTGTAGAAAAATTACGGATTTAAGGCAACACATTTACCTATTCTGCACTTGAGTAGCTGCAAAATTAACATAATTCTTCTTCTCAAGAAGCTTAGCCAGTAGATTCTCAATTGCACCTTTCTGATTTTGAAAAGCTTCTTCCAAAAATTGATACCTTCAAAACAAAACAAAATTACATTTGAAGCAAAAAATCTATTATTAAAATCTTGGAACAAGCATATGTATTGATCTTGAAATTTCAACATAAATTATCAATTCCATATACCAAGCACTCCTACTGCACACCTCAGTAACAATTTTCTATAAATTTATGTAAACAAAACAGATTTCATGTATTTCATATAGATAATTTTAAACTCATAATTACACTTTTCCTCCTTCTCCCTTCATCAGCAGCTTCTAACTGGCAATTCCTTCCCTTAAGAACCAGGGAAACTATCATAAAAAGAAAAATTTACTCAAAAAGAAAGTCAACTACCACCGATTAAGAGTTTTAATTCAGGACTTCATTTTTTTAAAAATCAAAATAATAGAAACAAATTAAGTACCTTTTAAAAGACATTAGGTACAGCCACATTATAGAAAATACTATCAAAAGAGGGAACCAACCATGAACACTTCCAGCCTCAAAAAGATCACCACCAATGCTACCATAATACACATTCCTTACTCTTTTAATTATGCTTTATAAGTATAATAATTACATGCAATTTTGCATGCCTTTTATATATAGATATATATAGAGATAGAGATATATGTATCTCTATAATCACATCTGAAATAATTTCTCCAAACAAAAATTTCCTGAAAGCATATATCAATTTAAAATATTACCAACAAGTGTTATTGTAACTTTATAAACACAGCTGGTATATACTAAAATTTTTTTTATACTGAAAACTTAAGAGTTAATATTAAGCTTAGGTTTCTTTTTGGTTACTAAGCTATATCAACAACATTCTTTGGTAATTTTATTTCCTTTTTCTAAATTATTATGCCAAAAAATATTAGGTCTGGCATTGTGATGCAGCAGGTAAGCCACTTCCTGTAATGCCAGCATCGCACACTGAAGTGCCAGTTTGAGGTCTGGCTGTTCCGCTCACAATCCAACTCCCTGCTAACATGAATAGGAAGGCAACAGAAGATGGCCCAGGTGCTTGGGGTCCTGCACTTAGCTGTTGAAGCCATTTAGGAAGTGAACCAGATGATCAAAGATATCTCTCACTCTGCCTTTCGAATCAATTTTTAAAAAAAACTTGACTTGGACTGGTGGTACAAGCTTATCCTCTGGCACTGCATACGGACATCAGTTTTGGTCCCAGTTGCTCCACTTTTGATCCTGCTCCCTGCTAATAGCCCGGGAAAGCAGAGGAGGATAGTTTAGTCCTTGGGTCCCTGCAACCATGTGGGAGCGTTGAAGTTCTAGGCCCTTGACTTTGGACCAGCTCTGACCAGTAAAGCTTTTTGGGGAATGAACCAGTGGCTGGAAGATGTCTGTCTCCTCTCTCTGCAAAATCTGCCTTCCAAGTAAGAATAGATCTTAAAAAAAAAAAAAGTTAAAGTTTTGTTCTTTTTTTTTTCATGGATAAAATAGTCCATTGTGTTTCATACTCTAGTAACAAATAAACACAAATATGAAAACAGACCTCACTATTTAAAAATACATAGATATGTGATTATTGCAACAAAACCTAGTATCCAAGTCAGCCTCAACACTGAGGAAAGCTTCATAGAGAAGTCAGAACAGCATTCTAAGGTAAAAATACTTCAATACCACCAAGGAAAAAAATTCAATGGTCAGAATTTGACAATAACTGATAAAACCCTGAAGCCGACTAAGAAAGGGAGAAGGGTAGGGTACATTGTGCTATTTAGACATTATTCTCTATCTAGTGGGAAGTCCCTGAGAAAATCTAACAAGAATGTTAACAACCACCAGGTTCACATTCTGGGAAGCTCATTATATAGAAAGATAAAAAGACATGAAGAAAGTGCAAGGGAAAACCTAGTAACTATTACAGGAGTTCAGATGAGATAAAGATATAGCATTAGTAGGAAGGTCAAACAAACATGCTGGAAAAACTGACTTCACTGTTGGTGATTTCAGAGGTTATATAACAATTACGGCAATGACCCCAGCCTGAAAATGGAATGCTTAAAGTGGAATCAAGACAAAGCCACTGGAAATGAAATGTTCCAAGTTCTGACACTGAAATCATTAAAGTAACAGGCAAGAACTGAGAAGAAAAACTGCATAAATCACGTGTGTGTGTCTTCAAGTGAGAGTCCCCTCTACATTAGGGGAAATGCCATAAAATCGCTAACATTAAAAGTTCTTTTTAAAATAAATAAAACTTGCTTAGTGGTAGGATTCAAGCAATAAAATGAGAAGGGAGATCAGCCGGGGCACAGTGGGCAGCAAGTGAAGGAAATGCATTCTAGGAAAACATTTGTTAAGTAAGGTTTTGCTCTGTGCCCCAAGGAAATGTTTTATCGTGGCAAAATGTACATAAAAAATTTACCAGTTTAACTATTTCTACACAGCATTTAAAAAACTTAATCCATAAAGTCAAACACATTATATGTCGTAGAAGATACGAAGCAGCACCAAAAGCATGTAGGTACTACAATTTAAAAAAAAAAAAATTAAAGAGGTTCTACTGCAACAAAAGGGACCTAACCAACCACTATTTCTTCACTGAAGAGCAACATTTGATTTGTTTCACACACTAAAACTGTACTGTGTTAAAAGTGCACAAAATTGAAATTAAAATTCCACGTTAACCTTTTGGACGTCAGGAGTTTTACTTATATTTTCAAGGTTTCCCTGAGGCTTAATGATGTCAGCAAATAAGAAAGTATTTGGTTAAAAAGGTCAACTATTATAAGAATTCAAATTTCTGATTTAAAGATTTATTTTCATATAAACCTCACTTCTCATCACAAAATAAATGTTTTACATCTCTGGAAATATCCAGATCCATTTAAGAGAAAAACAAAAATAATTATTCTTTTTTTCCCCCTAGATTTGTTTATTATTTTTGTTTGAAAGGCAGATTTTTACAGAGAAAAGGTCTTACATCTGCTGCTTTACTCCCCAAATGGCAACAATGACCAGAATTGAGGTCAAAGCTGACAGGGAACCACCTTGGAATTACCCACATGGGTACTGATCCCAAGGACTTGAGCCATGCCATATTGCTTTGCCAAGCTGTAAGCACAGAGCTGGATCAGAAGTGCAGCAAAAAGATACAAACTGCCATCCATATGTAATGCTGGAACCACAGGCAGAGGATTAGCTTGCTGTGCTATTGTGCCACCTCAAACACATATTTTTTTTCAGAAAAACATGATATATCTATAAGAAAATATGCATACTTTCTTTCCCACACTAAGGTTTGACAACTTGAGTTGGATGTTGAAAGAATTTTTTTGAAAGACAATTTTGGCAAGAAGGTAACTACCTATGCAAAAGGGTAGATACAATCTGAATATACAAAACGACCACCTTATTTTCAGGGAATATAGAATGGAAAGCTAGAAGAGTTAAGGGAGATTCAGATGCAAAAGAGTCCTGTATATATTGTTGGTCTAAAGGAAAAAAGTAATGGGGCCCAGTGCAGCAGCCTAGTGGCTGGGGTACTCGCCTTGCATGCGCCGGGATCCCACATGGGCACTGGTTCTAATCCCAGCAGCCCCGCTTCTCATCCAGCCCCCTGCTTGTGGCCTGGAAAAGTAGTCAAGGACAGCCCAGGGTCTTGGGAACCTGCAGCCGTGTGGGATACCAGAAACAGGCTCCTGGCTCCGGGCTCCGGGTCAGCTCAGCTCCGGCCGTTGCAGCCACTTGGGGAATAAATCAATGGATGGAAAATCTTTCTGTCTCTCCTCCTCTCTGTATATTTGCTTTTCCAATAAAAAATAATACATCTTTAAATAAATAAATGGTGAAAATCAAAAGAATATCAGATCTGTCTCTGAAGTCCAGAATGGACTCCATTTGTGTTACTAGATTAACAACATTAGCAAAGGCTTGAAAATTTGTAAAATGGAAGATTTCAATGCAAGCCAACTCTGATAACTTTCAAACTGAAATAAACTTTCAAACTTGTAGTTACAGTATTTCAGAAATAAGGAGAAAGAATAACCAATAAACAATTAATATGTCAATACTTTAAAAAATTTTAGATTTTTATTTTTCACTAAAAAGTAAAGTGATTTTTAATGTGGGATTCATCATACTGAAATAATTACAGTAACATTTCAAAAACCCCAACTAAAGCTTTTTGTACTTAGGTTAGAACTACAAAAATTGTGGGTGGTTGTGGCAGTAGTAGTTGGAAATTGAGTTTTGCCATGTTAGAGAAACTTAGGAACAACCTCTGGCTTTCCATAAAGATCTTCCTGAATAAAACATAAAATCAAACCATGACAAGATGAAAGCAAAATGAACAGCCAATAATTTAATTGTCTATTAGAATAACCAACAAGCTTTAAAGGGAACTAAAAGAATTTACAATCTCTACAATATACTGCCCATATGGGTCAAACCATCGCATTAGTATTAAGAAACAGATCTGACTTTCTAATTAAAAAAAAAAATCTTTTTAAAAAAAGTGATCATTGCTACATAAAAAGTGTGACAAGGCAGATTAGGAGTTACCAGACTAGTTCTCATTGAACAAGTTACATGTAACCTAAACAAAAGTTTGATGGACATGAGAAAGGTAGAAATGTATACAAGTGTAGGGAAAAATTGTAGGCACAGTTTGAGAACCAGCAAGGAAGCCAATGTAGCTGACTATTCTGAACCATGAGGGGAGGAATAGTCAGAGTTTTGATAAAAGTGCAGGTGCAGGGCCTCAGGCCTTGATGACCAAAGACACTGCAGTTTTAAGCAAGGAAACGACAGTCAAGCTATACAGTAGCAAGTGTATGGAGACAACTGAAGAGACTTGCAGTTATATAAGAAATGGTGATGGCTAAAACTGGGCTAGTAGTAACAGAAGGAGTATGAAGTTAGGAAATTTCACACTGATATTCCAAATATAAAGTGAAAGATTTTCTGATAAGTTCTGATTTGAGTATGAGAAACAGAATAGTAAAAGACTCTCCCAAGATTATTGGCCTTCAAAACTGGGAAAAAAAAAAATGCAAATGCCACAAATTTGTGTGAGGGGTTACAGATGGCAGATGGCAAGGGTACTGGTGAGAAAGCTTTGTGGGAAGCAATCAGGAATTCAGTTTCAGATTGTGTATTTGAGGAAGCAAATGTTGAAGCAGAGATGCCAGGGTCTTCAGGGTGGAAAGAGGCTTCAGGAGTGATGACTTAGAAACATTATCTGTATGTGGATGGCATGTAAAGTCACAAAACTACAGGTGTACATAATGGTACAAGTTCTGGCATATCTAAAATTAGGAGAACTAGGAAAAACAAATAAATGAGACTAACAGGAAGTGATCAATGTCACTGGAAGAAAACTGAACATGGTCTTCCAGTAGAGCTAAGTAAAGAAAATGTATTAAGGGAATGGTCAAACATATCAAATGCTAATACATAAAGTATTGAGGATGAAAACTAAATAAATGACCTGTAGACTTAGCAGCACACTGGCAGCTCATACTCTTTCAAATAACACTGTTGACAATATGCTAACAATCAAAAGTGTGTATCCTTGAATATGGAGCAGGAGAAATTGGGAGTTCATGATTTGATTATAAGCATTTCTTTTAAAAAGGCTTATCATACGTAGTAACAGAAAAGTGGGCTAAGGAGAGAGATCTTCTCACTTTAAAGATGCACTGTGAATACTGTGGAATGGGCAAGTGAAATCATTAGAATGCCATCCCATATTAGAGTCCTCACTACTTCACTCTGGATGCAGTTTCCTCCTAATGCTCACTGTTGTGGGGTAGCACAGGAGGCTCAAATATGTAAGCGCTGCTACCCATACAGGAGACCCAAATGGGTTTCAGGCTCTGAACTTCAGGCTGGCTCAACTTGAGCTGTACAGGCCACTGGGGAATGAAACAAAGAAAGGAAGAGCTCTCTTCTCTGCTTTCTTTGCAGATGGGGAGGGGGGAAATCAGCACATTTAAATACTAACACAAATAATCTCAAGAGACTGAAAAACTGACAATTTAGCAAATGATAAGCTGTTGAAGCAATGTCCTCAGCTACCTGAGAGGAATGAAATGCAGTGTGTAAGTAGAGAAATTAGTTTTCTATAGAAAGAATGTTCACAGAAGATAATAAATACAAATATACAAATGTAGAAATGTGGGTGCAGGTGTTTGAGAAACAGGTATCACAGCAGGGATCTATAAAAGTTCTCTTTTGATGAAAACAATTTTTTTCATGAATTGGTTGAGATGTAAGGGCAGTATCTAGGAGTAAGGTAGATAATGCAGTATGAGATACTTAAGAGAGGAAAAGAGGGGAGTGTAGTTCATGACTTCTAGACAACATTAAGAATTAACTTGGGCCCAGCGGTGTGGCCTAGTGGTTAAAGTCCTCGCCTTGAATGCGCCAGGATCCCATATGGGTGCCAGTTCTAATCCCGGCAGCCCCACTTCCCATCCAGCTCCCTGCTTGTGGCCTGGGAAAGCAGTCGAGGATGGCCCAAAACCTTGGGACCCTGCACCTGTGTGGCAGACTCGGAAAGAAGCTCCTCATTCTGGCTTTGGATTGGAGCAGCACAAGCTGTTGCGCTCACTTGGGGAGTGAATCATCGGACAGAATTCTTCCTTTCTGTCTCTCCTCCTCTCTGTATATCTGACTTTGTAATAAAAATAAATAAATCTTTAAAACAAAACAAAACAAAAAAGACTTGACAATTGACAATGAGTAGTTGGTATCATTACAGCGTATGCTTTTCCCAGCATAATTAGAATGAAATCAGGATTCATTTTGCCAAGTGAGTACAAAATGTGGGAAATGGGAATGAAAGTAAATGCAAAAGAGTGATTAAAATGATCATGCATGAAATTAAGCCAGGGAGCACTGGCGGGGTAGCGTAGCAGCTAAAATCCTGGCATTGCACGTTAGGATCCCATATGTGCACCGATTCATTCCCTGGTGGCCACGCTTCTCATCCAGCTCCCTGCTTGTGGCCTGGGAATACAGTCAAGGATGGTCCAAGCCTTGGGATCCTGCACCTGTGTGGGAGACCGAGTGCAAGCTCCTGGCTCCTGGCTTCAGACTGGCTCAGCTCCAGCCATTGCGGCCACTTGGGGAGTGAACCAGAGGACGGAAGATCTTTCTCCTCATCTCTCCTCCTCTCTGTATATCTGCCTTCCCAATAAACAGAAATTGGCTCAACAGTTCAATATACAATCAAGAACCTCTGAAATTCTCTTTGCCTTACTTCGACATGTACAAAACAGTGGCATACTTCCAGACATCACATCCAAATTCAAGGAATGAAGAAGTCAGAAAAAAGATTAACACTAGCAACATTTGTCGCTTTTATTATTTTATTCTCAAAAGCTTCAGTAAGCAAAATTCTCCTTATATTTAAATGAAGCCTAATAAGAAAAGTCAGAAGTTCTTTATCTATTCCACAATATATGCTACATTGGTCCTTCTCCACTGTCATATACATTCTCCATTGTCAAAAAAAAAGTACTGTTGAACATCTATGAACCAAGACAGGAGAAGCTGCAAACTGGAAGGATTCTTTTTAACACAATCTGGGGGTAACAGTTTTATTACAAATGAACCTCAAATGCTAATGTTCAGGAGCTGGCACTGTGGCATTAGTAGGTTAATGGTCTCCGCCTGCAATGCCAGCAACCCATGCACTGGTTTGAGTCCTGGTAGCTCTACTTCAATCCAGATCTCTGCTAATACCCTGGAAAGTATAGGAGGATAACCAGAGTCCTTGGGTCCCTGTACCCATGTGGGAGACCTGGGAGAAATTCTAGGCTCCTGGCTTTGGACCAGACAAGCTCCAATCACTACAGCTATTTGGGGAATTAACCTGGAAGTGCACGGAGGATCTCTGTCTCTCCTCTCTGTAAATCTATCTTTCAAATAAAAATTAATTTAAAGTCAATGTCTGTGTACTTATCCTATCACCTCCTCTAGAAGATGAAAAGATTTGTAAAACTTCAAAGAAGGAGGTAGAGAGAGTATAAAATGGGCAAAAAAAAGATCACTCTTGGCCATGCCAAAGCAAGTCAGGAAAAGTAAGGGTCACAGAGGTGAGTGGACAGACTCACACTCAACTTTCCTGATCTTAACTGCAATAGCACCTCATCTTCACTTTCCATTTGGACCTGATGTCCCCAAGCAAAGAAGTTTATTTCTTAAGAGAATGAGCCCAGTGGTTAAGATACAGATAACGATTAGGGTGAGTTGTTACAAGTTTCTGAAGAGTAAACTGATTTGTTTCCTCTAAGTCTTCATCTACACTAAGTCAATTTTAAGACTCACCAAATCATTCTCCCATTTCCAACCCACGAATTTCTCAAGCCAGGGCCAGTATGTGGACAAGCACCTCCTATGAGCATTGCTTCAAGTTCTGACTGTTCTGCTTCAGCTCCTTACTAATGCACCTGGGATAGCAGTTGAGGACGGCTCAAAGTTTGGGAATCTGCACCCACGTAGGAGATCCAGAAGAGGATCCTGGCTTTCAGATCAGCTCATTTCTGGCCGTTCCGGCCACTTGAGGAGTGAATCAATGGTTGGAAGATCTCTCTGTCTCTAGAGCTTCTTCCTCTCTATATATCCAACTTTCCAATAAAAATAAAATAAATCTTAAAAAAAAAAAAGTATGACACTAGGTTTGTGTTACATGGCTGGTTACTTACATTATTCATAAAACTACTACAATGCCTCTTTCTTGCTGTGCATTGATTTTAATAGGTATTATTAAAGGTTTTATTTTGCACAGCCTTGTGGCCTTAGGAATTAGCCCCACAAACTAACCTAAAGATGATTCCTATTGGTTCCACCTTCAAGACATAGCTTTAACTCTTACCGTTTACTAATGTCACTATTAACCCACTAACCCAATTACCATCACTTTTTACTTTCTTTTCTTCAATTTCCGCACAATTTATATCCTCCCTGTCTATTGTACCTAAAATAAAGCTCAGAGGGGATGGAATCTGACAGATTAAGATGCTTGCATCCTATACCAGAGTATCTGGCCCTGGTTCTAGCGAGGTTCTACTGCTGATTCAAGTCATCAGATGTCTACCACCTATAAAAGGACATTCTGAATCTTTTGCCATGCAAAGCCAGAGCAACATTTCCTTCCACCAGAAGGCGCCAGGAGTAGTTCATATGGAAATGAATGAACAGGAAACCTCCTGGTTTACAGGTTTAGGTATAAACAAGTTGTGTTTTGGGAATCCTGTCTTGCGTTGAGATGTAAATGGCTTAAACTCCCTTCCCTGGATGCCTACCTGACAACCTTCTTTTAAAAGCCTGATGCTGTAAATAAATTTTGGCTATCTCACCAAGAAGGTAGTCCAAGTGTATCATTAATCAGTCTCCACGCACCAAGTCCATCGCTGAAGGACAGCGACACTCACCCATGCAGAAAAACACGGATCTAGTGCCTGGCTCTTGTTGTAACCACCTGGAGAGTGAATTAGTCAATGAGAGCTCTATGTGTATTCTAATAAATAAATCATTTATTAAAAAGAAACCTGAGCCCGGCACCATAGCCTAATGCTAAAGTTCTCACCTTGTATCTACCAGGATCCCATCTGGGCACCTTCTCATATCCCAGCTGCTCCACTTCCCACCCAATTCCCTGCTTGTGGCCTGGAAAAGCATCTAAGGATGGCCCAAAGCCTTGGGACCCTGCATACACGTGGGAGACCCAGAAGAAGATTCTGGCTCCTGGCTTCAGATACTCAGTTCCAGCTGTTGTGGCCACTTGGGGAGTAAAACAGCGCATGGAAGATCTTCCTCTCTGTCTCTCCTCCTCTCTACATATCTGATTTTCTAATAAAAACAAATTTTCAAACCTTAAAAAGACAGAAACCTGAAGTCTCCATCAACACTTCCTAAGTCTATGCATCTACATTTTTTTTGGTCTTCATTTCTTTCCTAAGAATCAAAAATAATTAGAGTGTGAGTATTTCCTCCCATCTGCTAATTCACTCCTAGAATGCCCCTTATGGCCAGGGATGAAGCTGGGAGCCAGGAAAGCAACTGAGGTGTCTTGCATAAGCAGTAGGAACTCAACAATCACTTGAGACGTCATTATTGCCTCTCCATGTCTGAAGTATCAAGTGGCTACCTGCAGACCTGGTTAATTAAATTCAGGCTGTCTAATATGGGATTGCCAGTATCCTGACCACCAGAATAAATGCTCAGATTCTAATTGGTACCTTTTTTATTCATTTACTACGAAAAGTTTTGAGAGGAAAAAAGAAATAACCACATAGCTTACTTGTAAATCATGTAATACATCAAATTTTCATCAACAGCTTCCAAGGTCATAAAGTAAACCAAGGTCTTCAATAAAGTGTGATGAAAGAGATAGAGGGGAAAAAATGCATACATTATAATGCTACTAATAGCTAAACTGTTAAGTACCCATGGTGCTAAGCACTGAAAAGGTACAATTCTTGGTCAATCCTTACAACCTTGTAAAGTAGGTAGTACATTTTCCCCATTTAAAACTATACGAAGGAGCAGGTGCTTGACACAGTTAAGACACTACACAAATACTTGCATCCTATATCAGAGTGTCCAGGGCTAGGATTTTCTCCTGGTCTTTCATGTGGGTGCAGAGGCCCAAACCCTTAAGCTGTCTGCTGCGTACCCAGGCACATTAGCAAAGAGCTGGATCATAAGTAGAACAGCTGAAACTCAAGCACACATGTGGGATGCCACTGCTGCAGACATTGGCTTTCCCCCCTTTCATAGCACTAGCACCCAAAGCTAATGTTTTTAAATTCCTACTAATTGTTTATATAAGACGGGAAATACAAATTTCTCATGATTATATAACTGACTGAAATAAGAAACATGACTTAGTCAACAGCATGGAAGGAATGGGAAACTCTTGAAGACTAGCTCTAAAAGGCTTTACGTCCAGACATGGGAAATAGGAGAAATGGGGGAAATGATGGAGCAGATTAACAGAAAAGTAAACCAGCTTTTTAAAGATTGAACATCTCTTAAGAGATAAGGACATTGTTCTAAAGTTTAAGAAATTCCAGGTATAAAGACAGAAAACTTTGAAACTGAAGAGTTCCTGATGCCAGAGTGCAAATGGGAGACAACAGACTAAACAGTAAAGATTTTAACCTTGCTCAAGCAGAAGTCTAGACTTTGCCTTCAGTTTCCAGTAGGTGACCTGTAAACTTCTAAAATATCCTACCTAACAAAAGTATGTTTGTTGGGGCTGGCATTGTAGCATAATAGGCTAGACTGCTACCTGCAATGCTGACATCCCATATGGGTGCCAGTTTAAGTCCCAGTTGTTCCATTTCCAATCAGTTTCCTGCTAATATGCCTGTGAAAGCAATGGAAGAGGGTCCAAATCCTCATGCCCGTGCAACCACATGGGAGATCCTGATGCATCTCCTAGCTTCAGCCTGACCCATCTCTGTGCACTGTAGCTATTTGCAGAGTCAATCAGCAGATTAAAGATCCTTCCCTCCCTCTCTAACTCTGCCTTTTGCTTACTTGGGGCCCTTGAGTCAAAACAGACATTCTGTGCTAATAACATAATCTACACTAGAATCTTGGTTATATACTGTCAGACTGACTCCAAGAGGGGTTATTCGAGAGACTAAGTAGTCAACCACATGAGCAGTAAATAAAAATCTCAACATTACAGCTTGAATAAGCTTCCCTGGTCAGCAATATTTATTGAAAATTATCATATTTCATTGCCACAAGCAATCAACATTATTCATAATCCCTCTGTGAAAAACTGGAGATTTCACACTGAAAGCGTTCCTGGACTCTTCAGCCTTTCCTTTTAATGACTCTGCTCTTTAAACCTAATAATGAGTAAAACCATTTTTAGTGACTTCTAAAAGATTATCAAACGTAAGTATTGGCTCAAAGAATTTTAATTTTACAATGGTTAGCAGCAATGAAGGAATGAATTTATGAGTGACATCAGACATGTGATTAAGGTTAGCCCTCACACAGAGAAACAAACATTTGGGAAAGGGGGTGAGTACTGGTGAACCTCTGATTCCTGTAAGACTATCTAGTCACTTACAGTATGAAGCTGCAGCTACAGTTGCTGGAGGTAAAAGTTAGCAATGAAATTGATGAGTCAATTCCTGTAGGGTTGACTCACTAGATAAGCAAGAAAATGCAAACTAATATTTTTGTTACCTGTGATAGTTAAAATGCAAATAAGAGACTGTTGAGATGGATCCCAATATTGGGCCAAGTTCATAAAGCTCATAACTGGTCTGAGTCATGGTCACTATTCTCAAGGTAACTGCAACACTTAAAATTACACTGGGACATCAAGACAGTATTTCTGGAACAGGAAGGTAGCCTATGGGTGGTTGTTGTGATGCAGTATACTAAGCTGACACCGGAGACACCCAAAGCCCATATACAATGTGTTTCAGTTCCAGTATCTGTTTCTGATCCAGTTCTGCTAAAAATATCCTGCAAGGCATCAAACAATGGCTCAAGTACGTGGATCCCTACTACCCACGTGCTAGACATGGATGGAGGTTTGGGCTCCTGCTTTTAATGTAATGCAGCCCAAGCTATTGCAGACATTTAGAGAGTGTACCATGGGAAAAAAATATGCATGTACTTTCTCTTGCTCTGTTTCTTTTTCCTAGCTGTTCCATTTCTGATGCAGCTCCCTGCTTATGGCGTGGGAAAACAGTAGAGGATGACCCAATGCGTTGGGTCCCTGCATTCACATGAGAGACCTAGAAGAATCTACTGATGTTGGATCGGCTCAGCTCTACCCATTGAGGCCATTTGGGGAATTTGGGAAATGAACCAGGAGAAGAGCTCTGTTTCTCCTTTTTTCCCTGTAGCACTGCCTTTCCTAGAAAAATAAATCTCAAAAAAAAAAAAAACCCGGTAAGAGGAAAAATTTCATCCTTGAGAGAAAGATGAAACCAAGAAAATTTCTGAAATCAGGACAAATACTATCTCATTTTACATATCAACACTGTCAGCTTTCTGAAGAAAAATCTTATAATGAATCATACTGTGGACATGATTAACTTAGAGGGAGGATTCTTGTTTTTGAATGTGCAGAATGAAAGAGCACATTTGGATTGTTGCAGGACTCAGATGTCACAACGGAACAACCAGATGGCTATACATGATCCAGAAATACATCAAGTTATTTCTTAGGAAACAACTAGCCCGGTGGACTGTATCAAAGCCACTGTAAAGATTATTCTGAAGAGGGCAACTGCACTGTGAATGCCTAATGGAATGCCCCAGAATAAAAAACTGATATGCTTCTTAATGCAAGTCATGCTAAATGAGTATTATGGTAACTTGCGTAACACCTACTGTGTATATCTCATGCCAAGAGGTAAATACTGTGATTAAGAGTCCCCTTTTCAAGGTTATACCATGTAACCTTACCAGTATAACATCCCGCAAAGACAGTAGGAGCCTTATTTAATTTATTGCCTCAGCTTCCCTTGATAGTTCTTACAGATATTGAGAAAATAAAACTGATTCTGGGGGTTGGTACTGAAGGTAGCAGGTAGAGTTGCCCCTTGCAATGCAAGTAATGCAAGCATCCCATATGGATGCTGGTTTAAGTCTCAACTGCTCCATTTCTAAGCCAACTACCTACCAAAGTGCCTGGGAGAGCAGCAGAGTAAGGAAAAGTACTTGAAGCCCTGCAGCCATGTGGGAGACTGGAAAGAAGTCCCTGGTTCAGGGCTTCTGATCAGCTCAGCTCTATTTGGAGAGCACCAACTGGAGAGTGTATCAGTGATGAAAGATCTCTCTCTACTTGCCCCTGCACTCCCAGCCTCATAACTCTTTTCAAATAAATTATTCTTTAAAAAAGAAAATTAAACTAATTCATAGGAACAGGAAAAACAATAAACAGGAAGGATATTTGGCCCAGTGGTCTTGGTGTGTCCACATCCCATATCAGCCCCCATGTTCCAGTACTGGCTCTGATTCTGATTCAGCTTCATGCTAATGTGCTCCACTGGAACATGGAAGATCACAATTGTTTCCAGCTTCTACTTCAGCAAGGTCTAATTCCAGCTGCCATGGGCCTATATACAGAGATTAAACCAACTGATGGGAACACTCTGACTCTCAAGCAACTTAGTTCAAAAATGGAGAAACAAGGTGTGTGGTTGCAGAGGGCACAGAAGAGAATGAGAAACCTAACCTCAAATTTTTTGGAAGAGGCAGAATTTCCTAACCCAACCCACCAGTTTGGGAACACAGGCAGTATGCCCATGTGTATGTAAAAAGGCCAGGGAGGGGCCCAGCGGCATGGCCTAGCGCCTAAAGTCCTCGCCTTGAATGTGCCAGGATCCCTTATGGGCACTGGTTCTAATCCCAGCAGCTCCACTTCCCATCCAGCTCCCTGCTTGTGGCCTGGGAAAGCAGTCAAGGACGGCCCAAAGCCTTGGGACTCTGCACCCATGTGGGATACCCGGAAGAAGTTCCTGGATCCTGGCTTCAGATCGGCATAGCATGGGCTGTTGCGCTCACTTGGGGAGTGAATCATCGAACAGAAGATCTTCCTCTCTCTCTCCTTCTCCTCTCTGTATATCTGACTTTCCAATTAAAAAAAAAAAGGCCAGGGAGTAGATAAGAAATACTTTTGAAACTTATGACAGGGCAGCATGATAATGCCAAAACCTGCAGAAGGCTAATCTCAGAGAAGAGTGACTGATAAGGCTAAATGTGAGCATTTATTTATTTATTTATTTATTACAGTTTTTTCTTTCTCTTTTAACATTTATTTTTTTTTTTAATTGGAAAATCAGATATACAGAGAGGAGGAGAGACAGAGAGGAAGATCCTCCATCTGATGATCCACTCCCCAAGTGAGCGCAATGGTCAATGCTATGCTGATCTGAAGCCAGGAGCCAGGAACTTCTTCCGGGTCTCCCACATGGGTGCAGGGGCCCAAGGCTTTGGGCCATCCTTGACTGCTTTCCCAGGCCACAAGCAGGGAGCTGGATGGGAAATGGAGCTGCTGGGATTAGAACCAGCGCCCATATGGGATCCTGGCACGTTCAAGGCAAGGACTTTAGCCACCAGGCCACCATGCCGGGCCCAAATGTGAGCATTTATGCTGACTTCTAAATGCCTTAACAGACTTTACAAGAAGTGATTATATCTCCCTTACCTGAATATGCTACTAGGATGGATGCTGTATCTAAATGGTCAATACTTCATTTGCTTAGTATTATAAAATAGAAAGCATGGAAGTCCACTTTAAGGCCAGTCTTGATTGGACATGCTAAATGGGAACTACCACAATCACAAGCCCAAAGAGGTTGTTATTTGAGATAGTCCAATACTAGCACTTAAATCTTACAGGAAATTGGTATGCATGAAATAAACATTCACATTAAGAAAAGTGTCAATCAAAAGTAAGGATGCAACAACTGCTAAAAGATTAACATACATCCTCTTTAAGAAAATTCTACTGAATTCCAACGATTCTAATGAATTATAGACTTTAACACAGTTAAGAAGCACATTTAGGTGTAGTTAACCTAACTATCCCTACACTTTATTGGCAATATATTCACGAAACTGATTTACATTCAATCACAAAAACACTTAAGAAAATTCTTGATTACAGAGTCTAAATAATCTTTAAACTTGGAATAAATATATGCCATGGAAACAGGGAATTCAGTGAAGAATTCTGTCATAAACCTAAGCCGAAGTTTCACTATAGCTCCAAAACAGTTCAGATCAAACAGCCTTTCAATAAACGAATATTATTGAATATGGGAAAAACAATGTTAAAACACAAAGTTAAATGTTAATAAGTACATTTACTTGTTTATAAATTTCTAGTGTTTCTGCAAATGATACATCCAACATTAAATTGATATGCTTGTGCACTGAAGCAAACAGTTATCAGTTAGCCATTTCATAGGAATACATATTTTCAGATGACAGCCTATAACTCAAATACTATATTACAACAGGAAAAAGTTTATTTGAGCCACCAGAATAACACACAAAGTAAAAATCCAATTCCATTCTTATAAACCCAAACCCACATGCTGACACTTTTAACAAATACTATACACAGATGATTAGATATGAATGTGGAAGCCATTAAATATTGTTTCAAGACAAAATCATGAAATCAATATTTGCTTTAAGCATAATTTTACAAGTATTTTTAAATTTTGTTAATAAATAATGACGACTTCGGTACCTATGTTCTTTGTGCTCCAATAGCTGACAGTCTCTACAAGTCAATCTGTCACATGTTTCACAGAAAAGTTTTAACTGCTCTTGCTTGTGTACAGGGCAGAAAACAGGGCGCTGACCAGATGTTCCAACAGATTCTGTAGCAAAACAAAACAAAGATTGTTTTTTAAACTAAACATAAAATTTGTATGTGTTCTTCTCAATCGTTAGTGATGCTGCTTTCAAAGCTTATATGAGGCTAAGTAGGAAATGTTATAGATGAAGGTTGATTACAATTCTGAAAACTGCATCTACAGGGCCCAGTGTGGTAGCCTATTGGCTATATCCTCACCTTGCACACAGCAGGATCCCATATGGGCTCCGGATTGTATCCCAGCTGCTCCACTTCCCACTCAGGTCCCTGCTTGTGGCCTGGGAAAGCTGTAAAGGACAGCCCAAAACCTTAGGACCCTGCACTCACATTGGAGACCCAGAAGAGGCTCCTGACTCCTGGCTTCAGATTGGTTCAACTCTGGCCAATGCAGTCAATTGAGGAGTGAAACAGAAGATGGAAGATCTTTCTTTCTGTCTCTCCTTTTCTCTATAAATCTAACTTTCCAATAAAAATAAATAAATCTTAAAAAAAAAAACCTGTGTCTTACCTGAGACATCTTCTTTCTTCCTGATCAAGTGATCTTTAGTGAACTTTACTCTTTGATGTGCTTCAATACAAGTCTTACAGAGCCACTCTCCACATTCTACACAAAAGCCAACAGCACTTGCATTGTCTTCACAACTAGTACATACCTAAAAACACAAAATGGCACTTAAATTTACAAACACTGGTCCACAAAATAAAGGTACAAATATACTAACTTGCTCTTAAACATACTGGCCAGTTTTCTGTAAACACAGCAACACTGTGTTATCCATTTATTTTCAACAAAATTATTTTCCTTTAAGATTAAACACTCAGGTAGGTCCAAATCTGTGGCTCAGAACCCAAAGACTGGGCAAAATGCATTCTCTTTCTATGGAAACATTTTTCTCATTTAACCAAGCTCAACGGTATAAGAAAAGTTATTGTTTAAATTGAAAACATAACTATAGCAAAATTATTCTAAATCATCCGACTATGCAAACATGTTTTTCATTAACTACATTTTAATATCAAGACAGGAAACTAACGAAAAATTAAAAAGCATACCTGTTCTGATTTCTCATCAGAACTGCTAGGAGCTTCAGATGTGTCTTTCACAAAGTAATTATCCACAAGGTCTATCTGTCTGCATTCTTGGCGGCATACTGGGCACCGTATCACACCAACTACAAAAAAATAACAATATTTTAAAAATACCCTTCAGGAAAAACTAAGAAAATGATGCATAACATTCATATGAAACTATTATCACAGATAAGACTGAAGAGCATCAAGACACGAAAAGAATAACCCTTTACCACATTTTGGTTAATTGGTAACATGTTACCAAACAGAAAACAAAAGGAATATTCCCCACCAAGTGATTACTGTAATATGTGGTTGGCTGAATAATGATCCCAGAAGAAATCCAGGTCCAGGTCCTAACCTTTAGAACCCATGAATGTTACTTTATATGATAAAAGAGGCCTTTAATCAGGTGACATTCTAAGAGGGGCATTGGTGTAGCAAGTTAAGTCACTACCTGCAACACAGGCATCACATATGGATGCTGGTTTCCTGTCTGGGCTGCTCCCCTTCTGATCCTAATCCATCAGGAAAAAGCAGCAGAAAAATGGTCCATGTGTTTGGGCCCCTGCTACCCAGGCAGGAGACCTACCTGAAGTTCCTGGCTCCTGGCTATTGCGGTCACTTGGGGAGTGAAAGAAAGGTTGGAAGAGGTTTTTGTCTCTCCTCTCTACAACTCTTTCAAATAAATAAATAAACAAATACATCTTTCAAACATTAAAAGGAAGGGAATACAGACTACAGTAGAGCAGAAGTCAATCAACAATGGAAGCAGAGACTGAAGTGGGCTCCTGGCTCCTGGTTTTAGAATAGCCTAGCAGTGCCTCTTGTGGCTATTAGGAGAGCAACCAGAGAACAAAGTCTCTCTCCTCCCACTGACTTTCAAAGAAATTCTTAGGGAAAAAAAAATATAAAGAAAAAGTTGTTACATTTAAATATATATGGAACAAAGGTAAATAAAAACACACCTAAGTTTGGGACATATTTTAAAATGTCAGACTATAATAATTTGCTGTATAAACTTCAGTTTAATAAAATCATTTACACAAGTTTGACACTGGTCAATTTACATGTCCCCACAGTTTCAATATCCCTATTCCCATACCTCCCCTTTTCCTACCCTCCTCTATTGGGCTGCTGTTTGAAAAGTTTGCCATTCCTCAAATTTAGATTTTTATTACATATCTAAAAGTCTGGGCCTGGCGCAATAGCCTTGCGTGCACCGGAATCCAGTATGGATGCCGGTTCATATCCCAGCTACTCCACTTTTCATCTAGCTAAATAATACTTTTGAGAAGTGTTATTTGTGAACATGTAAATGTGAAAAGAAAGGGAAACACACCTCCCAGAAGGGATCCGGATAATGTGGTGTCTCTTGAAAAGAGAGAAGGAGAGACACTGTCCTATTTTCTTTTAATTGATTTATTTTTACTTGAAAGGCAGACTTAAAGAGACAGAGAGATGTTCTATCCGCTGGTTTACTCCCCAAACAGCTGCAATGACGGAACTGAGCCAATCCAAAATCAGGAGCCAGGAGCGTCTTCTAGGTCTCCAAAGTGGGTACATAGACTCAAGATTGTAAGCCATTCTACACTGCTTTCCCAAGCCATAAACAAGGAGCTGGATTGGTAATGGAGCAGCTGGAACATAAATTGACATCCCCATGGGATGCTGGCACTACAACTAAAAGATTAGCTCATTAAGCCACCATACTAGAATCTTAGCCCCTCACTAAAGGATCTTACACTGACAGTTGAGAATGAGTTATGCTGAGGATAAGAGCCAATAATGATGACATAGCATCTCAATTAGTACTAAATAAAAGGTTTCAAATCAGTAAGCACTTATTAAGAATTCAGATGTGTTTGGGCCTGGCGCAGTAGCCTAGTGGTTAAAGTCCTCGCCTTGCATGTGCCAGGATCCTATCTGGGCGCCCAATCTAATCCCAGCATCCCCACTTCCCATCCAGCTTTCTGCTTGTGGCCTGGGAAAGCAGTCTGAGGATGGCCCAAAGCCTTGGGATCCTGCACCCACAAGGGAGACCAAGAAGAAACTTCTGGTTCCTGGCTTTTGATTGGCTCAGCTCTGGCCATTGCAGCCACTTGGGGAATGAATCAGTGGATGGAAGATCTTCCTCTCTGTCTCTCCTCCTCTCTTTGTGTATCTAACTTTCCAATAAAAATAAATAAATCTTTCTTTAAAAAATTCCTACATATTTGTTTGATTTAATCAAGAATCAGGTCTGGGCCCGGTGGCGTGGCCTAGCAGCCAAAGTCCTCACCTTGAATACGCCAGGATCCCATATGGGCACTGGTTCTAATCCCAGCAGCTCCACTTCCCATCCAGCTCCCTGCCTGTGGCCTGGGAAAGCCATCGAGGATAGCCCAAAGCCTTGGGACCCTGCACCCATGTGGGAGACCTGGAAGAAGTTCCTGGATCCTGGCTTCGGATAGGCATAGCACTGGCCGTTGCGCTCACTTGGGGAGTGAATCATCGGACGGAAGATCTTTGTATCTTTCCTCCTCTCTGTATATCTGACTTTGTAATAAAAATGAATAAATCTTAAAAAAAATAAAAAAAGAATCAGGTCTGCATTCACCTCAGATGAAGTTTATTTGGAAATCCCTCCAACTGAACTGCTGATCTCAGAACCACAACCATGAAAAGACTATATTGGCCAGTGAGTTCTGAAGAGATTTCATCATGATTGGAACGGTGAGACTGGCAGCATTCAGAACTGCTGAATTATTAAAACTGCTTGAGCAGGACCTTCAGAGAATGCCCCACATCGGGGACCTGGGATGCGTGGAAGACTAGATGGGGCTTCTCCCTTTGTTTCTCCCCTGACTCCAGATACAGGGGAAAAAAACGTTGATATTAGTGTGGAAACAATGGTCTGACCCACGTTCTTGTAGCTCTTGACCCTTTGTACCCTGATCAACTATTTAAGAATATTTTAAATAAAAGTTTAAAAATAAAAAAAGAATTCATACGTATTTGATTTAATCTTCATAAAGTTTAGCTACTCTCCCCACTTATTTTTCATTCATTTTTATTTGGAAAATCAGATTTACAGAGACAAGGAAAAAGAGAAAGATCCTCCATTAACTGGTTCACTCCTCAAATGACTACAGTGGCTTGTTCTCCGCTGCTATCCAGGCCACAAGCAGGGAGCTGCACGGGAAGTGGAGCAACTGGGACATGATCCAGTGCCCATATGTGATGCCAGCACTTGTAGGTGGAGTTAAGTCATCACAATGGTCCCTCCCCTCCTGACTTTTAAGGTTAAAAAACTTGTGGTTCAGGGAAACCAAGAAATCTGAAAGTCATATAGCTATATAAATATGCAGGATAAGCTCTGAAACCAACATGTCTGTTCACACTCCATGCTCTTAAAAAAAAGTGCATGTGTGCATGTATGCATATGTAAAATGTATATGTATATATGTATGTATATATGAATGTGTGCCTCTATATGTACACACTATACACACACATACACTAAAGTACCTGTTCCCTAACTGAAGGCCTAGCCTATTAGTAACAAAGGCTAAACCAAGGCAGTCATAGAAGATACATTTTAGGTGAGGCAGAATCAGGGCCAGCACTTGATGTAGCAATTTCAGCTGCTGTCTGCAGTGCAGCATCCCACACAGGCACCAGTTCAAGTCCCAGCTGCTCCACTTCCCATTCAGTTCTCTGTTAATGTACCAGGGAAAGTAGCTGAAGACAGTCCAAATGCTTGAGCCCCTATACCAACATGGCTGACCCAGGTAACTCTAGGCTTTTGGTTCTGGCCTGGCACAGCCCCAGCCATTACGCTCATTTTGGGGTGGACTCTCTCTCTCTCTGATTTTTCAAAAAAATCTTTTTTCAAGGGGGTGGTAGAGAGAGAGATGAGGTAGAATCTACTGCACCTAATAAGTGGCTGCTTAATAACAGAATAGTAAAGCAATGGAATGTAGAAATTCTAGATGATTCTCAAGTTTCTAGCATGGACATTTACACATGTCCTACATGACCTGTAGGGTATGGAGAGAATGACCAACATGTACATAATTAAAGTCTGGAATGCAGTTATGTTTGCTAAGGAAGACTTAGATACACGAACATTTACAAGAAGAAAACAAGCTTTCAGATTTAAGAAATGTTTTTAAGTATTTTCAATTAAAAATCACAATACATGTCACATCAAAAGCTAGAACAAAAATCTGAAACAAAACAAAAATCAGAGGTCAACCACTATTCCATTAAGCACTCATGATTACCTTGTGATCCCTGTATAAATTTACTTTTAGGATTACATGCTATGTTTAGATGTCAGTTGACTCTGAACAACCTCATAAACTTTTTATTCAGCTTGAGTCTGTGATATCCTCAAGCAGTCATGCAATCCCTCCACTAAGAACAACAACTCTTCCCTTTCCCCAAGACAATAATTAAACATGAAAAAGTACAGACATGCTTTCAGATGGACAGGAAGCCAAAGGGATTCACATGTATGGCCTTAAATTGCATAAACGAGAAGTCAGTTCAAGTGACAAAGTCCTGTGCAATCAGTGTTGAAATTCTTGCTGGGGACTGGCTTTGTAATAATATGTTGGGTCATGCTGCCACCTTATGATTCCAGCATGCCCTGAGAGTGCCAGATTGAGTATCAGAAGCTCCACTTATAATCCAGGTCTCTGATAATGCACTTGGAAAGCAGTGGACAATGGCACCAGAGCGTGGGCCCCTACCACTGCCGCAGGAGACACAGATGGAATTACAGGCACCTGGCTTCAACCTGGACCAGTCACAGCAGTTGCAGCCATTTGGGGTGTGAATTAGCAGATGAAATCTCTCTCCCACTTTCATTCTGTAACTCTGCCTTTCAAATAAATTTTAAGAAAGCAAAATTGGCTGGAATAATCCAAGAAACTGAGGTTTAAAAAAAAAAAGCTACCAACCAAACTAAAAAACTGTCACCATTTCTAACTCCAATTCATCTCTATACCACATATCCCTACACCACACAGCTCCATTCCCAGCTTACGTGCACAGCACAATAAACATGTAGGAAACAGGGCCCAGCACGGTAGCCTAGTGACCAAAGTCCTCGCCTTGCATGCCTAGGATCCCATATAGGCATGGGATCCGGTTGGTGTTCCAGTGGCCCTGCTTCCCATCCAGCTCCCCGTTTGTGGCCTGGGAAAGCAGCTGAGGACAGCCTAAAGCCTCGGGACCCTGTACCTAGATGGGAAACCTAGAAGAGGCTCCTGACTCCTGGCTTCAGACTGGCTTAGCTCCAGCCATTGCGGCCACTTGGAGAGTGAATCATCAGATGGAGGATCTCCCTCTCTGTGTATCTGGCTTTCCAATAAAAATAAATAAATATTTTTTAAAAACACATAGGAAAGAAACAAAAAGCAAAAATACTAACTAGAGTCAGACATCGGGCATGTAGTTCAGACATCCATATCCCATAGCAGAATTCTTGAGATCTAATCCCAGTTTATCCTCCAGTTCCAGCTTTCTGCCAATGGTCCAAATTCTCAGGTCCCTGTTACCAGATGGAAGATTTGATCAAGTCCCTAGCTCCTAGTTTCAGCCTGGCCCAGTGCCAGCTGCTGCCAACATGTGGGAATGAACCAGCAGATGGAATATGTCTTTGTATTTCAAAAAAGGGAAATTAATTTTATTTTTTAAAAATAGCAATTAGGCTCTGATGCAACAGAATACTAATCTTCTCACAAAAATTTTAAAACAATGAGACTAGCAGCAGACAGGAGTATGGATGGCTAAGGATGTGCAGATACTGAATGTGCTGCCAACCTACAAGGGTTGGGAATATTAAGATATAGAATGAGGCCTGGTGTGGTGGCCTAGCAGCTGAAGTTCTCGCCTTGAATGCGCTGGGATCCCATATGAGCACTGGTTCTTAGCCCAGCAGCCCGGTTTCCTATCCAGTTCCCTGCTTGTGGTCTGGGAAAGCAGTCAAGGACGGCCCAAAGCCTTGGGACCCTGCACCCACATGGGAGACCTGGAATAGCTCCTGGCTCCTGGCTTTGGTTTAACACAGCACTGGCTGCTGCAATCACTTGAGGAGTGAATCATCAGATGGAAGGTATTTCTCTTTGTCTCTCCTCCTCTCTCTCTAAGAGAAAATAATTTATACAAACAGACTGCTTTCATTACTATAAAATATCATGGAGTTACCTGTAAGAGACTTTGCTAGCAACTTCAGCAAATTTCTTCCAATTTCATAAGTACCAAATGAGTTAAGGTGAAGTCACAGCTGCATATAGTTAAACATGTGCACAAATATGACACTGATATCAAAAGATGAACAAAAATTCAGAAACACATTTAGCATGATATTACAATAAAGTTTCTTGGCATTCTTAAAGTTTCTTATATTCTGGAACATATATCAGTCTTTAAATAAAAATTGAAAAAGTTCTATCAGGAAATTATAAGTTCACTGCCAAATATAGCAATATTTTTCACCTAAAATAAAGTTTTGTGAATTCATAGAAACCTGTGGTCAAGTAACATTTTAAAATAGTTATATGAGTAAGTCATTATCTACTAGCTATTTTATTTTTAAGATTCATTTAACTGTTACCAAGAGGGAGAGATAGACAGAGGTGTTCCATCCACTGGGGTTCAGTCTCCAGATAACTGCAATCACCAGTGCTGGGTCAGAACAGACCCAAGATCCAGAAAGTTTCATCTGGGTCTTCCGCATGGTGGCAGGGGCCCATCAGCAGGAAACTGGGCAGGAAATGGAGCAAGTACAATATGATCTGAAGCCCAAAAGGAATGTCAGTATTGCAGACAGAAGCTACCCACTATGCCACAATGCCAATCAACTTAATAGTTACTTTGAAAACGTAATTTCAGGGGCAGGGATTTGGTACAGCAGTTAGCAAATCACCTGATGGTCCCATCAGATATCGGAATGCTTGGGCTGAAGCACAGCTCCACTTTTTCAATTATTACTTTAAAAGATGTATTCATTTATTTATTGGGAAGGCAGATTTAAAGAGAGAAGGAGATACAGAAATAAAAAACCTTCCATTTGCTGTTTCACTCCCCAAGTGGCCTCATTGGCTGGAGTTGAAATAATCTGAAGCCAGGAGTCAGGAGCTTCTTCCAGGTTTCCCACATGGGTGCAAGGTGCCAAAGCTTTGGGTCATTCTCTACTGTTTTCCCAGCCACGAGCAAGGACCAGCTCCACTTGTAATTCCAGCTTCCTGTTGGTGTGCACCCTAAGAGGCAATGGTGATGGCTCAAGTATTTGGGTCCCTGCCTCCCTTTTGGAAGATCTAAATGGAGCTCCTGGCTTCAGCCTGACAAACTCCTGATTGTTCCTGGCAGTTTGGAGCACACATCAGTGAATGGAAAATCTCTGTGTACAGTAGTCTTTCAAATAAAATGAAAGTTAATAAAAATACCGTTTTAAACATTAAAATAGTACAGCCAACAATTTAGTGATATTGGCTTTTATATTTTTTATGTATAAGAAACTAGTTATACAAATTGTATGTGAACCAGAATGCCTAGAATAATTACCCTACAAAGTTTTTCAGCAAATTTGCTTACATTTTAGTACATACGAAAGATTTTTCACAAAACCAGATAGAAGCTATCTGATTCAACCAGAAATTATGAGTTTTTTAATTAAAGCACTTTCAAATCCAAGCAGTGGCTGAGTTTTCTTAGTGGATAGAGTTCACAGGACACTGGGTTTCTGTCTGTATGTGTACGTGTGTGCTGTATGTACAAACTTGCATGCAAGTTTCTCTTTCTTTTTATAGGGGAAGGAGGTACAAACCATTTGAATTCTATAGAACCTGGAACTGAGACTGGGAAGACCCACACTGCCCAAGTCCAGTGCATCTTCCTATTCACTGCCTCTTTTAAGAGAGCATCTGAATGTCACACAGACAGGCTAACTCAATTAGTCACAAA